>NW_023616335.1:0-40001 GCF_013339695.2 Rhipicephalus sanguineus
TTAAAGCGATGTTGTGCTTCTCACAATGACAACGCAGGCTTTTCCTGAAGTAAAGATGGGAAATGAACAGTTCTTCGAATGCAAGATCAGGGGCTGTCGGCCGCCATTATAGTAAAAAACCTGCGCGGTCATATTTGAGTAAACGTATCTATGGATTATAGCAAGAGTTGAACTTCACACTCATTGAGAATCGTAGTGTCCGCTGGAGATGGATAATTAAATATATTTGGAACAATCAGCGACAACGTATACGACATCAGACGCAAACGCGTCGGTATCCTACTTAGCTAGGGTATTTCTACGCTGACAGAAAGTTTATTAATTTGTAGGCGTGCATACAACACTCGCACAAACATCATAAACTCACAGTGTCGCTTATTTCCAAGATGACTCAATGACGGAAGGGTTCTTTTTTCTTTTGATATTTTGGCGATTGTATCCATCGACCCGCCTCGCCACCGTGTTCTAGAGGTTATGGCGCTAGACTGCTGGCCCGATGGTCGCGGGATCGAACCCCGGCCGCGGCTGCTGCATTTTCAATGGAGGCCAATTTCTTTGAGGCCCGGGTACTTAGATTTAGTTGCACGTTAAAGAACCCTAGGTGGTCGAAATTTCCGGAGCCTTTGACTACGGCGTCCCTCATAATCATATCTTGGTTTTGGGACGTTAAACTCCAGATAAAAAAAGTATCCATCGCTCCGGCTCCGAGCGCTTTCTGTGCCTACCGTGGTTCTGCACAACCTCCGAGATAAGAGGCCTTGCAAGTTTCTGCACCTCAGGTTCTTCAGGTCTCGGCCCACATATGACCAAGCGAGATGTCGTGTGATGATTCAATCATACAATATTATGCGGCATCTCGGTGACGCCACAAATTTTGTCGACTTATGGCATCATGACGACGGCACAGGGTGAGGTCATCATGTCATGATTATTTCTTGCATGAGTCGTGTTGACACGGACACCGACCGTCACTTTAGGTGTTTGAATGATACCTAAATATCTCATCAAACACGAAAGGTTTTCGCCTCGATAAAGACCCTTACAACAACAACGTGTTGTGCAGAAAGAAAACAAAAAAAAAATTGGCCGCGTATCTGCGTGCGTCGCTGCAAATGTCGTCTAAAGACGATAGAAGAGGCGCTGCGTGAGATATGGACGCCATCTGGCAATACGTCGGGAAACATGAGTGTTGTGTTGCGGGATGGTAGTCCCGGCGCAGCAGCAGGCGAAGACCGGCGGTGACCAACGCGACCGGCGGGGACGCCAGGCAGCCCGAACACGTGGTTTTTTATTTTTTATTTATTTATTAGTGAAACCTACATCGCCCAAGTGGGCATTATTGTAGGGGGGTTAGAAAGGAAAAACACAGTTTTACAGTAAAAAAAAATGGCACACATTTGCGCAGAAATGCCTGCGTATTCACGAAAAGCACACATCTTGTAGTGATGAACAAAAAGCATCGGCTGGAAGATCAACAACACACGCATCCAACTTATTCCATTCACGAGTAGTAAAAGGAAAAAAAGAATTAGCGAAGACACCGGTACGACAGCTGATCTCGCGTATTTTTTTGAATGATCATTTCTATGTGACACGTAGTATGGTCTCATCATGTATAAACTCTTGTTGATGCGAATTTCATTACAAAAGATCGAATGGAAAAACTTTAATCGCAAGAATTTTCTGCGCTGCTCAAGAAGTTTCCATCCTAAGTTGCCTTTAATACAGGTAACACGGGAGTTAAAGTTATAATTGTCGCTGACAATGCGTGCAGCGCGGTTTTGTATGCGTTCAAGTTTATAGATTAGAGTTTGACCATGAGGATCCCATACTGGACAGGCATATTCAAGGATAGGTCGGACATTTGTAACATACAAAGCTTCTTTCAGATTTTTTGGGGCAGACTTGAAATTGCGTTTAATAAAGTTTAACACACCGTTGGCTTTGCCAGTTACGTAACCTATATGCTTATTCCAAGATAAATCGGCAGAAAAGTATACGCCAAGGTATTTAAAATGTTCAACACGTTCTAGTTGTGCTCCTGACAAGCTGTAGGATGAGTGAAAAGGCTTGCGTTTTCTGGTAAAACTAAGCAAACAACACTTTTTACATTCAAACACATCTTCCATTTCACACCACCTCACCACAGTGTCAAGATCACGTTGTAAAGCACAAATATCGTCCATACTGTGCATTGATGTATAAATTACACAATCATCTGCGTACAGCCTCACGTTCGATGTTAGCGTCTCTGATAAATCATTAATATAGACCAGAAAGAGCAAAGGACCCAACACCGAACCCTGTGGCACCCCGGAAGTTACGCTGACGTATGAAGAAGACGAACCATTTACTCGGACGGACTGTTTTCTAGAAGATAAATAATCTCTCAACCAACCAAGAACAGATGCAGGTAGACCTAAAAAAGATAATTTATGTAATAAAAGAGCATGTGGAAAGGTGTCAAACGCTTTCTGGAAGTCTAAAATACCGAATCGACTTGATGACCTTTATCATATGAACTGAAAACATCATGAGAAAATTCGCACAGTTGTGTAACACATGACAGACCAGACCTAAAACCATGCTGAACTGTACAGAAAAAATTATTCGTTTCCAAGTGCTTTATAATACCGCTATATATAACGTGTTCAAGAGTTTTACAGCATACGCTGGTCAATGAAATTGGCCTGTAGTTGGCAACATTATTTGTTTCCAGACTTTGGTATCGGCACAACAGTTGATAGCTTCCATTCAGATAGCAGTTTCTGATCTTCAAGTGATTTTGAAAATAGGACAGCTAAAAAGGGCGCTAGAGCTCTTGCACACCTCTTCAATACGTGATTAGAAATAGCATCAGGTCCTGGAGCCGAGTTTGGTTTAAGTCGTTCTAGCAGAGCGCACACGCCACTAGCGGAGATAACAATATGATCCATAGGTTCCAATCCCTGTGGTGTCGTATATGGCATTTCGCCTTGAAATGGTTCAGAGAACACAGATTGAAAATATCGATTTAAGCAGGCTGCCTTCTCTGCATCTTCCGAAAAGGTTGTTTCACCATCAGTTATGTCCGGAATGCCAACAGAGTCCACCGTATTCGATTTCACATACTTCCATACCTCTTTGGGATTAGTAATCAGCTTTCTTTCCAGGGAAACAAAAAAGCTATCTTTGGCTTCTCTTAATTGTTTCTTTAACATTCGACTTAACTCGGCGAGTTTTTCTTGAACATCAGCAGTTCTTGATGAACGGAAACGCTTGAAAGTGCGATTCTTTTTATTAATTAACTTCCTTAGGCTCGCGGTAATCCAAGGTTTATCAGCTCTTCGTTTCCCGGAAATAACCTTGGAAGGTACATGACTACTGACAAAATTAGCAAGCTCGGTTTTAAAGAGTTCCCAAAGACTGGTGATGCTCATGATCGAAGAACACTCTTGGAACTCAGTGAAAAACGAAGTAAGATTGGATGATATCGCTTCATAGTTACCGTTTTCATAAAAATAAATTGTTCGCGGTTACATTCTCTTTAACTTTAGTTTTGGGCAAACCAAACTACCAACAACTACCTCATGATCACTAATCCCCGTCATCGTTGTAACTGACTTTATGAAGGTGGGATGATTGCAAAAAACAAGATCTAGTATGTTAGCACATAGCCCACTGTACCTTGTGGGAGCAACAAACTGATGTAATGCGTGTTCTCTAATGAGCTCCTCAAGTGCCAAGTACGGGCCCGACCGCGAGCGCAAGACGGGAACATGACTTATCCAGTCAACATCAGGAAGGTTAAAATCCCCTCCTGGTAAAATATATCAGTTCTTAACGTAGCCAGTGCTTCAGACAAAGCTTCCAATGGTTGCGCATTGTTGGAGTTAGGCGGCCGATAAAAACAGCCCACCGCAACGTGTTGCGCTTGTGACAGCTCAATTTTACACCACACTGCTTCATGCTGAAGGCTGGTAAGTGATACCGACACGCTTTTTAATCTGTTATCAACCAATATGAAAACGCCCCCGCCGCACGCATCGCGATCTTTGCGATAGACATTCATATGTGAAGGAAAACCTTCTGCGTTGTAAATACTGTCGTCAAGCCACGACTCGGTGCCTAAAATTATATCGGCATTCGTAGTAGCTACAAGGTCTGAAAACGCATCCTTCTTATTTCTTATGCTCCGACAGTTTACAACGACGAAGACCAGTTCTGGCTGATCGTGCCCTTGGCATCGAACCCCTTGGCGGGAAGCGCCGAAGCAGAAGAACGTCCGCACTCAACGAGCGCTCTCCACACACTCTTTTATTTACACGTCGCCTGAGTAAAACAGGAATGCCAGAGTAGAGCACTGCACGGGCCCGGGCCGGCCCGAAAGCCCGGGCCCGGCCCGGCCCGCGGGTCGGCCGTCCGAAGCGTTTTTCGGCGGGCCCGGCTGGGCTCGGGCTTGAAAGTGCGGGCCCGGGCCGGGCCCGGGCTTGACGCTGCGGGCCTGGGCCGGGCCCGCCGGGCCGGACTCTGACCCGCTCATTAAAAGGCGTAAGTCGGGCCTTCGAGCACACGCGAACGTTATGCATTGCATGGTCTAAGGTATAGTGTGCCAAGCTGAAGTGACACGTGCAAAAAGCTCTCTTAGTAAAGCTTAGCAATAAAAACAGAAAACAGTTGAAGTGCTATTTTTTTTCACCATTATAGATATAGATTGGCACTGTATATTTTCACTAACGTTTCGTCTGCGGGACCAGGCTTTGTCAAAGTAACAAGTACATCGTGGTGGGTATCCTTATAAACACGCCAGATCCCGTATATATATCTATATATATATAATATATATATTATATATATATATATATAATATAAAAGCACTAACAATGGACCAGATCACGGTTGTTCTCATGGGAGGAATAAAGATTTCGGTCTTTTATTCGAGGTTGACACATACGGTACATTTCATTTATATTCCTTGGTATTACGTGCCAAAACCACGATATGATTACGAGGCACGCCGTAGTGGCACCGGATCAATTTCGACCACCTCGAGTTCTCTAACGTGCACTTAAAGGTAATATATACACGGGTTCTTGCATTTCGCCCCCATCAAATTGCGGCCGCCGTCGCCGCGGGAATCGCACCCGTGTCCTAGGACTTAACAGCGAAACAGCTTAACCGCTGAGCTACCACCGCGGGCAAAGCAACATTTCGATGCATGTACACACCGAATTTTCCGTCCGATCGCCCGCTACAAAGAGCACGGCATCACTTATGATCATCATCAACTAATATCCTCTAGCGGCCGGGGTCGGACATGGTCATGAACAAGCGCGCCCTGGATTAGTTTAGTAATGAACGCCCGGGCTCGGAATGACGGGCGCGGGCCGGGCTCGGGCTGGGTACGGTCAAGTACGCCCGGTCCCGGCCGGGGCCGGGCCCGGACTTGGAACCACGGGCCCGGGCCGGGCTCGGGCTGTGTTCGGTCATGTACGCCCGGGCCAGGGCCGGGCCCGCTCTTGGAACCATGGGCCCGGGCTGGGCTCGGGCTTCATAAAGCGGGCCCGGGCCGGGCCCGGGCCGTAAAATCCGGCCCGTGCAGTTCTCTATGCCAGAGCGACACCCCATGGCATTCACACAGTGCCATACGGAACCGAAACCGAAACACAACAATGAGCTCGTGCAGAGGGCACGGAGGAAGACAAGTTTCAGCGCAGTCGCATTTTCAGGCAGCTTAAAAAACTAGGGTCTCTAGAATTACGTATCTATGTATTTTCTATTAAAGGAACACACCCCTAATACTTACCTAGTGATGTTGCTCCTCATATGCGTAATGTTTGCTTTTTGATCAACAATGTACACAAGTATGAACCTAGTCATCCGTTCAAGGTGGCTGGCCCTTGGGCAAGTGGTTCAACTTTGGCCGGGTGGCTGAATCGAGGGACTGCCGACAAACAGAAAGATAGAAGGACAGACCAAAATTTAGGCATTGAAGTTCTCCAAGAAAGACTATCGTCTTTAAAATAACAGAACTAGAAGCTATTCGTGCTTCAGCCAATATTTGAAATTATCTGAAAAGCCTCTCATCGATACCAATTTCTCGTGCAGGTCGCTATCTCGAAAAGTTTACCTATACATAATTTCATTCTTTATGTACGCCTTCGCAGCTTGTGACCGCTGTGGCAGTGATGAAGCAATTGGTTTATGCAAATGACCGCAGTAAAGTGCACCGAGACTATCCCTTTGCAACACGCTCTGTAATTTGGACTACACACCGGTGTAGGAAGAAAATTCTACGCCATCGACAGGATTTAACGTCGTGCAAGCTGCCCGTGCAAGCGATGCTGCGCTTCTTCCGATCCGCTGGTCTCCCTGAACGACTATACTTAGGACGCCCGTGCTGTGAGTGTTGTAAGAGCAAAACTGTTGTTGCTCTCCGTAGTTTGTGTGGCGTCAAAAGAAAATCATCATCGTAAACCGGCACTCGTTCTCTTCATCCTCTTCTTAATTGTCGTCTTCGTCGTCCTCATCTATTGATTCTCTCCCAAAACACAAGCGCTGATTTCTCCGGTGCGGGACGCAATAACTGTGATAGGCGAGACAATCAGTACAGAGAGAGAAAAAGGGGGGAAACGAGTGGGAGAAAGCGAAAGAGAGAGAGAAAGCAAGATATATAAATATAGAGAAAGAGTTAATTCTAAGGCAAGGATTTGTTTGCGAGCGTTCAGTACGCGACGTGGTAGTGTCTATATCGGCGACGAGTAACTATGGATGTTTGGAACTAGCACGCCGACGACCGACATTCAAACTACGCAATAGGTGGCCGTTATTTCATACCACTCATCCTAGAAAACAGCATCAACAAGGACCGCACTTTGTGCAGGAAGGCGTGGCATATATGTTACTTGTGTTAATGCGTTACGCCAAAACGGGAGCCACGGGGCGACACATCTCGCCAAGACTATACACATGACGAAGATACGCTGATGGAACGCATAACCACCGTTAGAACATTCCGTGCATCGATTAGCAAACTGTGAAGCAATGTAAGAAGGATCAATATGTCTCGTTTTAGGGGCGAAGCTCCTTAAGGGGGCACCCGTTCGTCCCTCGTAGTCGTAGTCGTAGTAGTCGTAGTGCGTAACCAGTCTTACGTTTTGACCTCCAAGGTGGTGCCGGTGGGAGATTTTTCCTGTGCGTTGTTGAACAATAAAAATTCGCAGCGTTAGCTAAAAGCCGACTTCTTCTGTCTCTCATTCCCATTAGCAGCCATTCTTTACCTCCAAGGTAGTGCCTGGTGAGATTTCTCCTGTGCGTGATCAAACAATAAGAATTTTGTTCAAAACGCCGTTGATTGATGAAATAAACCAACGAAAGACTCCAGATGTTTTGTAAAAGCAAAACGAAAGCACGCCAGATGTTTGTAAAGCGAAACGAAAAGACGCCAGCTGCTTAACGAAAGACGCCAGATGTTTTCTAAAGCAATGGTTTTCTAAACAATGAAAATTCACAGCGTACATGTAAAATTAAAGTGAGCTGCAAGTCGTCATAACTCATCGAACCTTTAGTATAAACGCGCCCGATCTCACGTCGGTGCTGATGTACTGGGCAGAATTCGCGGAAGATTCACGGTTACCGATGAACCTCCGCAGCTTCGCCCACTCATCATCATTCACTCCGTGGATATGCTGTAATTTTTTTTATTATTCTTACAATGCAGAACATAGAGTCAACGTCCAACAATGCAAGTACACATGAAACGTGCGCTATCGAAAAATTGCGCACTACAGAACTGGGCACGGCTAGTATAGACCGTCCGTTCGCGATTCTTTTTCAATAGAAACAGCTATTCATACGGTTTGCGAGCCCGCTCTGTGCGAACGCGGTACAAGCAGAGGGCCTGCCCAGCGGGCACGCTCGGAGAAACGTATGGAAGAAATGACGTCTTAGCGGCCATATGCACTGGGCACAATGGAGGCGTTGCTTCGGTTACGTGGCAAGAGTGTACTAACGTGGCGCTCCGTGTCGTGTAGAGGAGACGGCATATGCGCTTCCGTAGGTCTCGCACCGATCCGTGGCGGACAGTCGCCATTTTCATGCTGCGTTCCTGACTCCGCAGTGTTCTCTTGCGGGTATTGTACCCAGCTGCGTTTATAATCCCTTCTGATAGCCATGGGGTCTGCACAGTGCGTGGAACGAGCACGTATCCACGTGCGGTGCAGTGGATGAAGCAGATGAAGGATTTGAAGGGCTCAGGTAAATCACGTTCAGGCCCCGTGACCACCATGACTGCCCGTAACCACTGTGCACGATGAACATCTTGGACATCAGTGACGTTGTCGCAGTGTTCCTGATTGTGACAGCAGACGAAATATTTGTGCGCCGCAACGCGGAATGAGGACATCATATATGTAGTTTCGTGTTATAAATGTTCACGGCAACAACTTGATTCTGCGTATAAATCTTTTCTCTTTTTGCTTACGATGCTCGCTCCTAGCAGTGTGCTCTCGGCATTAGAGCTCACGCGGCCAAGTGTGATTCGCCCACTTGCACCATGTACAAGGTCACAGGTTGCGCAATGCTGACGCCGGTGTGCTTTTTTTGGAACACGGGAACTGTGACCTAGTGCCGCGTGAGAGACGCCATCCAACCATAAAAGCCGGCACGTCGCCGACCGTGTTTTCTGTGCATCTATAATAAGCGACGTTCTCTTGTGCTTGCTCCCGTGTGTGCACGCTGTTGCTCGCCACATTTATACGGGGCGTAGCCGCCCGAAACTTGTTCAGTATGTTAAAACGATTCATGAAGCAACGACCAGAATACTTGTTTGTGCTCGTAAACTTCCATTGCTTTATCCAACGGCCTATATCTCGGAATGTACGTAGTACGCACGTACTATGTGAATTACAAGTGTGGCCAGTTATCGGCAAGCGTTCTTTAGTGAAGTGAGACTGCCCGGCTTTTTCGTATCGCCACTTCTAGCTCACAGGCTGGCTGAAAGCCAGGACAGATGAAAACAAAGCAGCAGCGTAAAGCCAAAGCGTTTTTGCGGGCCCTTGGTCATCGGAACAGTAACTTGGTGTTTGTGAGAAGGCATCTTTGTTTTCACATAAGCTAAAAAAAGCTAGATATTACAGTGTAATTTACAGTGCTCATGGCAACTTCTCAAAGCTCAAGAGCAGAATATTCGAACGAAATGATTTCGCCAACGGTATCGCTGTGGCCCATCGCGTCCAGTTCAGTGCCATTGGTTTCGGATCGCCACGGCACGCGCTCCACGTAGCCCACGTGGTTTTCGAGGCGTACAGAGAGACCTGCCTTCTACTGCGCTGTTCACGTATAAACAAGAGGGGAGAGTCTCAACAGACAATATGACCTCCTTCCGTCTTCACCGAGGCTTCATGGAAAATGACGTCAGGGCCTGTCCTCAGTTTTTCCTTCCTCCATGGCCAGCCACCAGTAGCGAACATTGCGATCCTCAATGCGACAGTGGTCCGCCTCTCGCTGGGTACAATAGTTATGAGCAGGGAGAAGGGACGAAGAAGTTACTTTCAGGGGATCTATTAAGGCACTTTGCTGGAAGAGGCAATGCCTTGATGTGAAGCTTGTCCGTCGTTGTCGTCACAAAATTTTAGACATATATCAATAGAGTAGTTAGCGGGAACCAGCACGGTTGAGACTATGGCGGTAGAAGAGGCCAGAGCAAGAGACCAGAGTTAGAAGAGCCCTGAACTTGAAGGCCCCAGAGCTAGAAGAGCGCAGAGCTAGAACAGGCGAGAGCTAGGCGGCTAAGATAGATAGATAGATAGATAGATAGATAGATAGATAGATAGATAGATAGATAGATAGATAGATAGATAGATAGATAGATAGATAGATAGATAGATAGATAGATAGATAGATAGATAGATAGATAGTAAACACAAAGGGATGTCGATCGATGGTCTAGGCTCCCATGAACGTGTGAGCCCCATATTGCTTCTCTGAAGTCCTCAGTCACAAGACGCAGTCGCATGACGCAGTCGCTGACGTAGCTTCCTACGTCAAGGCACAAATATATTTGTGGTGCAATAAATCCCAAGATTGTGGCCATTCGATGGATGCCTAGAAGTTTAATCATCTATTGAAAAAAGATGTGTTGCAGGCGCCCTTTATTATGCCGTACTTAAGACCTTAGTTGTCTGCTTTACGGCACTTGCGAACGCCGAAATAGATGCGCAGTAGAAGTTAGGTGATGCTACCTTAGCGTAAATTGCAGGACTTGTGCAGCTTTTTTATATGCAGGAAGCGAAATACCGAGGCATTGTATTTATATCGAGCCTAATTTCGAAGAGTTTTATAAGCTACGTAAGCATAAACTAAAGCCGTGAATTTAAATGTTCGACAAGAAATTTCAGGAAGGCGTAGCGGGAATTCAAAGAAGTATTAAATTCGAAGCATTTCTTAGCGGACCAAAGGCACCTCGACCGTTTCTTTCTATCTATCTATCTATCTATCTATCTATCTATCTATCTATCTATCTATCTATCTATCTATCTATCTATCTATCTTAGCCGCCTAGCTATGGGCTCTCTCATAGTCGCCTCCTTACTTGGCATTTACCAAAATTTGCATAGGAGGACGTGAGAGTATGACGAACAAGATCCGCAGGTCACGACGTGAATAACGATCGTTGTCTGTCCTGTACGTCATGAAACCCCTTTCGCTAGTCATGTGTGGCACATACCCGCATAACCCCACCCGGGGTATACCGGTATGCGCCACAAGTGATACCCAAGGACAGCCAAATTAGACGTTAAAAATCTTGACGCGCAATCGTTAAGGAGCAAACGTGGCAGAAAATCCCGTGTTGGCTCTGACGGCGTTCCCTATGGGTAAAGTACCTGACGGAAGGAAAGTAAAAAAAGAATTCGTTACGTTTTGCTCCAAGTCGTACAGAGCTTGTCACAGCAAAGCACGGGCCCGTCGCCACTGGCACTCCCCGTCGACCGACACCTCTAGCTTCGAGATGCGTGGCTTCCTCTTCGGGAGTGCTAGAAGAGCCAGGGTAACGGCCACTTGGTTGTTCCAACGCCTCCTCTAGAAAGATGCCTGCGGAGTCGCTGGCTATCCCATTGTAGCCGTCCTGCCTCGAGTTGGGGTCGATTGTCGAGAGATGGCGCCACGTTCTCCCCCTATTCCTTTCAATGGGGTTGGCGTGGTATGACGTAGAGGGGGGTAATGTGCGCACGCGCAAATGTGTGTTGCAAGCGGCCACCGCAAGGATCGCCAGCTACTGCCCTCATTAGAATCGGTGAAGAAGGGAAAGGGTAGGGCAGAAGGTTTTTGGCTCACGCGGCAGGTATCTTTCTTGAGGAGGCGTTGGTTGTTCATGGTGTACGTTGTCATAGTGTGCCTTCTACATAGCTTTCGTCTACTGTTCGCGCGATAAAGTTTACACTTCGGGAGTGCGCACTCTCTTAGGACGCCCCCATGCTTTCCACGGTACGATTGGGCGCAGCCAGGCTATGAAATATAGAGTGGAGGCTGCGCGCGATGTCTCCGCCGGTGGGCGTGGCTTGGCCAGATATTGCGTTTCTCCCTCTTTCAGACGATGGCTTTAAACTGCCATGGGCCGCAATACTCGGCGTCTCCATCGGTCGCTATGCGCGGCGGTGCTGTGCTCGGCGGTTTTATAGGCAACGACGCGGCGAATTTTTGTAACACCTGTGCCGCCGTTAGGGTTTGAACAACAGCTTTGCTGCTAAAATCGACAGATGCCACGAATTGTGGGAATCGGTTTCACGCAAAGCAGTCAGCGAGTAGCCGTCTATACTGCATATTATGGCTTTGAGCCAAGCGTTGCGAGGTGGATCAACGTGTTCTTGTAAAGGGAGTAGTTGTATGCACATCGTGAGCTTACCGAACGCTCGTCGACAACAGGGTCGTTTGACTCGCATGGTCTGACATAACGTCAGCCACACGGTCTGACGTAACGCCAGCACTCACGTTCGAACACACACGCCACTTTTATCGAAACGAAGTGTATGCTGCGGTGCGATGATGTGGATAGGCTGTAACAGCTGGGGGGTGGTACATTGCGAAAGCCGCCGTTGTCACGGAACGAGCCCCTCGCCCGCTCATTTCGTCTCCTTAGCGGAACAGTGCAGCGGACGAGCGTGGGAGTGTCTTCCAAGATGGCAGCCCCCAACACGAGCGGCGTCTGCATATCGTCGGCGGCAACTCCAATGAAACTATTGCAATCTAATAAAAATGCCTTTTGCAAAATTCTTTCACGCAGTAGCTTCAATTTTATTCGGCAGGTGACGAAGGAAAGCATCTGCTCTATCGACAGCTGCTTCAACCTTGTTGAACAGGTGGCGCAGCGATTCACTGCACTGTAAAGCTTATCTTATTCAGGGTCTTTGTTCCGCTGAAACAAGCAGAGCGTCGCTCAGCTATCACTCTTCCTGTCGAGCTGCGCTCCGCTGCCTTCTCCGCTCGCCCGCTCGCGCCGCTGGCTCGCACCGCTGGCTCGCTAGTTATTGCTTCCTAATATCATTCGTTAGCGTACTCCTCTGGTGTCGAACAACGCTTGAATATGACTCACTGAGTCATAGGAGTACACATGTAATGTTTAGGAGTGTAATAAAAGCGGAGGCAAGACTGGAACCTCAACTGGCGTTAACCCGACATGACTGTATCACGAGAGTACATATGTAATGTTTATTACTTCGTTATAAAATTTTATAGACAGCTCTGGAGCCACAATTGATGTTTGCACTGATATCAAGTCACATAAGATCTTAGTTTTCTAGTACTAATGCTATTTCAAAGGTACTTTTTTCAAAGCAGCTTCAAGGCCTGGGGTGGCTCAATGATAGAATACTTGACTGCAACGCAGAAAGCCTAGTTTCGATTCTTATGCTTTACATTCGTCTGATGAACATGAACGCTGCTGATGCCGAACTTTCTTAAGGTTCTCGTGTTTGAATCACCAATGTCTGATATATTGTAGTATTTATTTATTTCAGGGTTTTCTCGGTTACACCGGATCGCCGTCTTCGATCACGCAGCCGCCTTCTCTTTACCCCTGTCACGAGGCTCCTCCTTTTCCATTGGTCACGTGACCTGCCTTAGGGACCAGCCGACCACACCAGCACAATGTTCGCATAGACAGCTTCGCTTTGAAGCAATGAAAAAGGCCGCCTATGCATTCGCCTAAAACGACTCGATCGAAGGCGAAAGCCATTTTCTTCTTCGTTTTCTTCCCTGTCGATTGTATCGATTCCCCTGCCCGAAAGCTTTTGCACTGACTCCATGATTGGAGGCATTACAAGCTTTGTGCACCTCACGTGGTATGCACAAGGATGTTTAAACATGAACACAAGATGTTTGAAACATATATAAGTGAGTATGTATTTATACCAAAGTGTGAATGCTTTGCAGTCCATGGAAAAATACACCTAACTTCCACTGGAGCCAGTTAAGAAGAGAACGTATACTTAGTGCTTATCCTCTTCTACCGCCATAGTTTCACAACACAATCATGCGGCTTATGGCTAACTATACCGTCGACATTTCTCTAAAAACGCGATACCATTCACGGATGAACAAACTTTCCAGCACAACATTGCCTCTTTTAGCAATGTGCCTTACTAGATCCCCTGAAATAAATTTTCTTCCTTTTTACTTGCTCAGAGGTGTGCATTACAGCTAGAGGCGGACCTCTCTCGGATTGAGAATCGTAAAGTCCGCTACTGGTGGCTAATCATCGGGGAAGGAAAATTACACCATCTCCCGCTAAAGGGGACCATGAGGCGATGCGAAGCCGGAGCACTTGCACGATCGCGTTCCGTTGGCATTCATAACAGCGATAATTGCGAAAGTTGGGCTAGTTGGTGGTTCATGCTTGGGATGTAAAAACAGCGCAAAATATAGAAAAGGACGTTCGTTGGCGTTCCTTGGGCATGCTACCGACCTCGCGTCGTGGAACGCGAAGAGGGACGCTACGCGCGTCGTATCTTCCATCTAGCCTGGCCGTTAATTCTCACAGGGCGAGCGGGGAACGCGGTCGACAGGCGGGCGAGAGGGGGCCGGCGTAGGAGAGGAGAGAGAAGGGGAGGGGACGCGCATGCGCTCGAGCTCATCGCGGCGTTGCGCAGGAGAGAATTTCGGCATGTCTAGCCCGCGTTTCAGAGGAAGAGTGGAAAGGGGGGGGGAGAGGGGTATGGGAGAGGGAAAGTGGAGATGGGAAGGGGAGAGGGTGAGTGGAGAGGAGGTGTGTGGAAAGGGTATGCGCATGCGCAGTAATGGTGATCACGCCGCACACCACCACCACCACCGGATTGAGCTCCGCCTTAAGATACTTCGCATCTAAAAGCTGAGGAGGGGCCCTGATGTCATTCTCTGTGAAGCCTCGGTGAAGCCGGAAGTCGGCCATATTAACTGGTCCGATTCTCCACTCTTCCTTACATGCGAGGAGCGCAGTAGAACGCACGTCTCTCTTTCCGGCTCGAAAACCACGCGCATGCCCGACGCGTGTGCCGTGACGACTCGAAAACAACGGAACGGAAATCAACACTCCGGGTAACCGTGATACCGTTGGCGAAATGATTTCGTCCGAGTAATCTGCTCTTGAGCTGAACGAAGTTGATACAAGCATTTTAATTTATTCTTATAGATCTTGCTTTTATTAGCTTACGCGAAAATAAAGATGCTATATGATATCGGACTAGTCAAGTTTATGTTGCGACGACCAAGCGCATCCAGTTTGCATAGCTTTTTTTAAAATAACTGCCAGTTGGGCGTGTTGATATACATTCATAATGGTGAAGTGCTAAAAGAAACAGAGATTTATGAAGAACACAGGCCACGGCGTAACCACGTCACAAGCGCCGTGTCCTGTGTTCTTCATAAATCTCCGTTTCTTTCAGCGCTTCACCATAACGAGCTTTTTTTAAACGCATTATTTTTATGCTGCTGCTTTGTTTGCATTTGTTTGGGCTTTCAGTCAGCCTGCGAGCTAAAAGCGACCGCGCAATCTCACGGCAATAAAGAAATGACCGGCAACACTCGCACTTCACCGTACGTGTAGTACATTACGACATATAGATCCATGGCTAAACCATCGGCAGGTTGCGAGCTCAAGTACGTAGTTAGGTCATGACTTGATGAACCGTTCTCAGTGAACCAGTTTTGGGCGGTCACGCTCCAGGGAAATGTGGCGAAGAACACGAAATTATATATATGGTGTCCCCATTTCGTCTTGCAGGGCACAAATGTTCCGGCCGCTGTGACAAGCACGAACATTGCACAACCGTCACTGACCTGCAAGGAGTTCAACGTGCACAGTTACGTTCTGTCGTGGTGCCCGAGCATGATTTCACTGAACTATTCAAATCTTTTATCGGCTTCGTCCGCTGTACGGTACATGGATGCGCGTTCGTTCCACGCACTGTGCAGACCTGGTGGCTACATATAGGTTCTATACACGTTGCTGGAATATCAGAGCGCTGATGTAATGTAGGTCAGCCTCAGCCTCAGTGACTGATTGTACCCCTTTGCACGTGCAGTGCTCTCCTTCTCTCTCTATCTCTTTCTCTTTCTATTCCCCGTTCCCTTGTCCCCAGTGCAGGGTAGCAAACCGGACGTTCTTCTGGTTAACCTCCCTGCCTTTCCTCTTCTCTTTCTCTCTCTCTGTTGATATAACAACCACCGGGAGAACACTGCTGAGCTAACAAAGCGGCACAAAGAATCGCTACTGCCCGGCACGGTTCGGCTACGAGACCTACGGAAGCGTACACGCCGACGCCGCTACACAACACGGCGCGCCACGTAAATATAGCAACGACGCCATGGTTCCTAGTGCATGCGGCCGATAAAACGTCATTTCCTCCACACTTCTCTGCCAGCTCGCGGGCTGGGCTGGCGCTCTCTGCAGTTCTTTCCTTCTTCCGTGCGGCTAATACACCTGTCCTTGGAGTCGCGCGCACCATCATGCGCCGACGCAGTGCAGCACGAGGAAAAAAGAGCTCCGAACTCAGTCCTCTACTTCACCCGCGCGTTCAGGCTTGGCGTAAGGCACGTGGTTCGTCGCCTCATACGCCATTTCGGGATACCATCATGCGATGTTCACTCATAGGTAAATCGTGCTGGTCGTCGCGGGCTACGGTGTAATACATGTTCTATCCACCAAGGAATGTCTAGCGGCGCTGCTGAATCTAGCAGCAACTATATAATTAATATTTTCGCTGAGAGCGCACGCCTTTCTTTGTGCGGCGTGAGGCTGTTGCTGCGGAAAACCGCTTCCCCGCACTGCGTTCGCACAGAGCGGGCTCGTAAACTGAATGAACAGCTGTTTATACTGAAAAAGATTCACGCACAGATGGTCCTCTTAACCGTAGACAGCTTTGCACTGTGCCATTTTTCGATAGCGCACACCTTGTCTAAAACTTGCATTGTTGAACTTCGAATATTTGTTCTGCATTGTAATGAAGAAAAAGAAACAAGATATGTTTTCCCTTGTACATTGCATCGCGCTTTCCTAATCAATGTACGGAATGCTATAACGGTGATTATACGTTCCCTCAGCACTTCTTGGCAGCACACCACTTTCGTTTGGATGAAATGCATTAACACAAGTAACACATATGCCGTGCTTTTCTGCACAATATGCGGCAACAACTTATTGATCCTTGTTTTCTCGGTTACGTCGTCTGAACGAGCGGCCACTGAATGCGGAGATCGAATGTCGGTCGTCGGTGTGGTAGTTTTGACAACGATTTCCGGGCACCTCCTTTCAAGCTTGCATTAGTTTCTCGTCCCCATATTAGGCACTACCACCACTCGCACGGAACACTCGCGCGATATTATGGAAGAAATCGCAAGGGTGTACGCTCCCGCGTCATGTCCGCCTTTCGATTCTCACTATCATTTACAGCTATACTTCAACTTAACGCCAAGTTCAAAGCATGCCGCATCGAACATTTCGTTTATTTCACCATACAACTCCGAATTATTAAGGCGAATGTCTTATGTGGTTCATGAGTAAAGAATGCTTCGAGATTTTGCGAGACCTGAAGATGCATCGCGACAACTTGTCGGCATGGACTCGAGCGATGCTAATAAATCTACGTAATACAGTAAAAGTCCTTGAACAGCCATACGATGCCTAAATTAGTGTGTGTTCGCAGTCAGCATGCCCAAAGTCGCATGACATGAATGTAATATGACGCCATCTATGACGTCTCAGATTGCCGAAATTTGTGACGTCATTGCCACATTATTATGACGTCAGCCGATGATGTGGCATGATCAAAGGAAGGTCGATCACGGAAGCGATAGAAAAGATCGCCAAGTGTGCGCGGAACACGCAGCACAGTCACAGCGAAAGAAAGAAGAGCGGCCTTTCTAGATCCCGTTGCAGACTTCCTTGGGGAACTAATACAAGTGCACATGCAAGATGCCCCCTACTCCATAAACTATCGTAATTTTCACGAAGTAAGGAAGCACCCAATATTCCATAATTTGTCGTTCCGCGGAGAATCGTGGTATCCGCTTCACATCTGTAAGGAATTATGTGCACTTTGTTCGCACTGTGGCTCATGACGATGAATTATGGCTGAGCCATTTGTAATGGGTTGGAAGCATTCAACGACCGACTCATTGCGCTGTTCGCATTGTGTGACGCCTGGTAGCTATTTTACTCTGCTTCCACAGGATATGACATATGTTAATACGATTCCTTGCCCGACAGGACGCCTGTGTAGGGTATTTTTGCATAGCAGTCGGAAGCACCAACGTGGATCTGTGGTAAAATACTCGACTGCAACGCAGAGGGCCAGGGTTGAAATCCTATCCGAGCGTGGATTTTTTTTTTCTTATCGCGGTTACGGATTCCGGCGGCGGCGGACATCTACAGCGCCAAGATCGGCTGTTGTTCTCATCTCATAACAGCTTTCGCTGTAAAACAATGCGATGTGCATGTAGCTTGCAGTACCTCAGATCCCGCAGGCAGTGTAAATCCGCGTAAGGTGTCAGGAGCTTGCAAGGTGGTTGAGGACCAAGAAGAAAAATAAGAAAGAGAAACGGAAGAAGATGGCCTTCCCCTTCCAGTCGCCTTAGGCTAATGCAGAAAGGACCGTGTGACCTTTTCGCCAATGTCAAATCTAGGAAAGCGCCGTAATAGCTTTCTTTCAAAGGCTCCCTAGACAAAGCTGTTGAGAAATTTTCCGCCGTCATTCCGTGAGGCCAGTGTTACTACCCACGAAGCCAAGCACGGTGAAACCAAACATGCCATATCAGGCTAGCGAGCTTTCAAAACGAAGAAAGTTTTTGCGCCGAGGGCTGCCAGAATGTTATCCGGCCTCCTAATTACTTCCGGGTTATCCGCCGCACCCACTCCCTTTTTTTCGTTTTTAGTGAAGAAGCGGCACCAAGTGTGAGCGTGCTTCATCGTGTCGCGTGCTACATCGAGCCGCTTGGGGACCCCGGCATAGAACTCTCTGCTATAAAAGAAACTTCAAGAGTGTATGCTCACACGTTTTCTCCGCCTTTCGCATTTTACTCTCGTTTACAGATATGCTTAAATTTAACACCGAGTACAAAGTATAGCTTAGACAATCTTTGATTTATTTCACGATACGTTCCATAATTATTTTAGGTCTGTGGTAACTATGCCAGTGCCCCGACTCGGTTGTTTCAAAAGCTCCCTAAATATGCCTGGAGGAAGGAGTTGGGGATTTCCCGTCGTAATTCTGCGAGGCCACTGTCACTACCCACAAAATCAGGCATGGTATAAAGATGCCATTTCGGGCTGCATAATTTTTAAAGCGGGCAAAATATCGTGCGCAGAGACGTTTCCAAAGTGTAAACCATTCTGCTCGTTCTTGTCTGTTCATTCGCCGCCGCCACTGCCTATTCATCTTCTAGTTTTTATGGAGCTAGTGGGGAGAAATGTGTGCATCCTTCAAGTTGTTATCACAACCCGAAAAAAGAGTTTGTCATTCCGCCTCCTCGTCTTGACGCCATTCTTTCACTAGGACAAGCCTGTAGTGATCACGCGGCACAGTTAGATATTCCAAATGCGCGAGCACACGCACACAATTACGCGAGCACACCGTAGGACCAGCGTTGGACGGAGGGCGGCTCGCTTATCTCCGCGCACCCACCACAGGGTCTTGCGCGCCCACCAGGGGCTGGAGCGGCGCTGCCGTTTACGAAAAGGTCCACTGCCACGTTCATTGCAATGCCTGAAATTGGTTGAATTGTGCGTAGGAAGATCTTTCTTCGTATCACACACGTCTTCAAAAATACCCATTTATTCAGGAACAACAGCAATGCTCGATCATTTGGACAGCGAAAGAAATCACAAGAAATGTACATACAGTAGGAGATGGGGTGAAGTACGTTTTACAGGAGCAGACCACAACCATATGAAGGCTCAAAAGAGCTGCAGGGGCAGGGGATGTTGTACTGCTGGAAATGAGGTGTGCGTAACATTTCTCTGCACAATTTATGAAGTGTTGCTCTGCACCATATGTTCCGACCGTTTCATCGCAAATATCCGGCAATGCGATAGCAGGAAGTGGCCTTCATGAGTCAGTGCGACGATGTTCTCCCACTTTTGAAAACCCTGTCATGCATCAGCGGGACAAGCGTGTTGCACTCTTTATTGATTAAAGTACTGACTCGAATTTGATGAAATTTCTTTTTTACTCGAATTTGATGAAATTTCTTTTTTAAACTCTTTGTTTGTGGTTTATACCAGAACCGGTTTTTATGCCTTCCAGTCAAACATATGGCGGGACATACGAAGGACTGAACTTGTCAATGGTCAATGTCGGCTGTAGTCATTCCAAGGTCAAATTTCCAGTGGGCCATGACAATTCCCAGACATGCCGTGCTTGACAGGCATATCATGCAGTGTCATTGGCAAATTTTGCATTGCTTTGCACTACGCACTCTAACAACTATGGGCTGTATGCAGCTGTCCTTATACATAGCATATTCAGCGGCCCTTAGCTACTGAGCACGCATCAGCTCAGGCTGTGTTTAAAATGAGATAACGGCTTGTATGACCAGGTATTCCACTATAAGAATGGACATGCCATCGTTCATGGCGACGTGAATGTACTGCGCTTGGAGGCGCTCAACAAAAGCGCTACACTTAATGCCTATTCGCTTCTACCTTCATAGTTTCTCAGTTTATTCATGCGGGCTTGCCTAAAGTATACCATTGATATTTGTCTAAAAATCGATACCGATAACAGACGAATACCTACTCCGGCTAAACATTGACCCTTTTAGCAGAGTGTCTGTCTAGGTTCCGAATAAAGTAAATATTTCTTAATTTTTATCTTGGTACAGATGTGACTTATCTTAAGGCTGAAATCAACAACGACTTCCGCTGCGGTTGGCTGATTCAACACATTCACCAATAGGAAATACGGCTCCGGCTTTACCAATGCATAAATTGAATGCTTCTGCTGGCCTTCGCAGCCAGTGTCCAGTGTGTCAATGATAAAATAATTTGACTTATCTTATGCGACCTCCAGCAGTACAGTGCACAGAGCCCGTTGCAAAACGCTTAAAAAGTTGGACGACGGACTGATGTCGGAAGAAGGAATTCTACGCCATTGGTTGGACTTAAAGGGGCCCTAAAACACTTTTCCAAGTAATCGTCGAATGGCTTCATTAAAAGAGCTTTTTGTCACAGGAATCGACTGCCGCAAAAAGTTTTAGAATCCCTGAAGTATGAACAGTTATTTGTCGGCCCTCTTCAAGCGCTTTCTCTCTCCTTTCCTACTAGCGAGCGCATTGAAAGCTACGTAGGGAGAGGGATGGTAAGGGGGCAAGAAGATGTGTCCTTTTCTCAGCTTGTGCGAACGCCTCTCACTTGTGGTACAATGCCGAACACTGTAGTGAACGCACTGCATCTCTTCTCTCTCTTCCCTCCTCTGTATTTCTCACCTTTCTATTCCCCTTCCCCAATCTCCCAGTGTAGGGTAGCCAACCGGAAGTGTTCCTGGTTAACCTCCCTGCCTTCTCCTTTTTCTGTTTCCTTCCTTCCTTCCTTGTCAGCGCGCGTCATGACCTTGAGCACTCTGTTTTCTTTCATTTTATTTTCTTCGAACCCGCGGCATCTTTCAGTGTGTTCGCGAGCACGCGCAGGTGCCCTTGACGGCATTCCGCTGCGGCCATAGTGACAATGCAGCGCGCGATGGTCGAATCAGCCAATGACCGCGGACTCTGGGTTTATGGCGCGGTCATTCGGGTTTGTTGCATCATTTGTCGAGAGAAATGGAACTATTTCTTGCTGACGTAGAATTAATTGTAAATTGGCGGAAAGTGCTCGCATTGAGAATCGAAATGACCGCTGCTGTTTGCTAATTAAGTATGTTAGCAACCGTCATCAACAGCGCACAGGATTGCAGCCGCAAGTGCGTCGCTATCCTACATAAATAGAATGTTTATTCATTTAAAGAGAAATTATGAACGCGTAGGCGCGCATACCACATTGGCACACGCATAAATAAATACGCGTACAACAACCGCGTGCCGTGGACTCAATGCAGGAAACTCATTATAAAGAAACCACACACAAAAAAAGAAAACTTGATGCTATGTGGGGTTCAGCCTCTTCGTGGGCTTTAATGTAAAAGGCGTACATAACCATTTCCAATGCAGGTGGCTCATTCAGTCGCTTTACAACCTAACTTCAGTGTTTCTCTATTCCTTCACAGTCAGTGACTGCCGCGGCAATGCGGAAACGCATATGCATGTGTTTTGCGACTGTGAGCAGTACAGTGACTATCCGTCTGGAATGGTTTCAACAAGTTGGACGACCTTCCCGTCTGTGGAAGAAAGAATAGATTTGTTGTCGACCGGCAAATATATTCATTGTCGCAGAAGAATGACGTGCAAGTGCTACTGCACTTCTTGCGATCGAATGGGCATTTGTTAACGACTGAAACTAGAACGTCCTTCCTCTGAGTGTTCTTCATCATCGCTGTACTGTCTGTGTGTGCGCGCGCGCGCGTTTGTGTGTGTGTGTGATTGTGTGTGTGTGTGTGCGTGTGCGTGCGTGCGTGCGTGCGTGCGTGCGTGTGTGTGTGTGTGTGTGTGTGTGTGTGTGTGTGTGTGTGTGTGTGTGTGTGTGTGTGTGTGTGTGTGTGTGTGTGTGTGTGTGTGTGTGTGTGTGTGTGTGTAATATGCAATTCGCAGTTTTAACATCGGGGGTTACTGATGTTTCCGTCGGTCCGATTATAACGTCTGCACTACAGGCGTGAACGAGGAAGCGAGGTGATCTTGTTTGCTAAGACTGCTACGAAAGTTGGCGGAAATTGTGGAAACCTTAGGTGCGTTAATGTCTTTGTGGGCGTTGCGGCTGCGTCAAACTTTATCATTTCGTTGCGGCCATTCAACGACGTTGTCTGCAGCATGTTGGCACCGGTAAATTTTCCTGCTTTTCTCTACCTCATCAAAAGATGGCTTAAATATTTCCCCGAGTTCTTTATTCGCACGAGCAAAATCCCGAAACTGCTTGCGAGCGAACTGTACTCGCGGCGAAAATTATTCATCTATCCAAACCTTTAATGATTTGAATTCTTTTAGATTGTAGAAATTAGCCAGAATATTGACTTTTGTCTTGTAGTTCAGAAATGCACTATTACTAAACGGTGCTTCCCTTGCTTGCGAGACCCAATCCGATGCGCCCGTTAAATATCCATAATCTCGAGACCAAGGTGGTCTTTGCAGAAGTTTACAATGATGACTTGAGAAGCGTTGTACTACTCTTCTGCCTCAGGCAAGGCTTTATTTATCAAAAATTTCTATGCATGCGATTGGTCATATCGTCAACGAGTTCAACTATGTTACAACGCTTTTCATCACAGAAGGCTGAAACATCGCCTTGATGTCTTCAACACATGATTTGAGTTCAGGTAATGGTGTGGCGTTACCTACAGAATTGTTCAGCGAAGTTTCGACTTGTGCATCTTAGCAAGCGCAGCAGAACAAGCACAAGAGAAAGAGACACGTAGACAGGACGGGCGCTAGTCCTGTCCAGCGCCCGTCCTGTCTACGCGTCTCTTTCTCTTGTACTTCTTCTGCGGCGCTTGCTAAGATGCACAAGTTCGACACCCAAAAACTAACCCAAATTTTCGCGTTGAAGTTTACACTTTCGAGAGGCGTTCCTAATGACATTTATGCCTAAAAATGATGTCCTTCGTGTTACTGCTGACTTCCTTTTGAATTTTTTCACACGCACGTTCAGCACCCTTTAGGGCTTGGATTAGCTTATCCTTCTTGTCAGGGCCTGGCTTTACTTAGATGTAACCGCAACATAATGGAACATGAGCAACAAAAAACATAAGAACAATCAGCCGCCCTTTCGGGCACCACGTAGCAATGAAACCAGCAGCATCATGAACACGAAAGCTTTCACGCTATCTACACAGTTGTCGTTTACTTTGACTACCTATGCGCGGTCGATATGTAACAATGTCAATACCCATGTTGTACTCCTGTAATCATAGACTTGGAATTTGCGGCGCGCACTTCGATACAGTACACAAGGCTATAAAACCAGCACTCACCTAAAAACATCGAGGAGGGATGGTTAGCGCTTTTCACAAACGGTGCGAATCGCAATGACGCACACACCAAAAGGCCTTCCGTAGCAGATATGCATCCAGAGAGTGCCGAGTCGGGCAATCACGTGAGGACCTGTAGACGACGCAAGCTCCGTCAGTAGCGGTCGTAAATTATAACTACCGCGATTCACCGTCGTTAATGATGCGCTTATCACAGCTGCGTTGCGACGCACTAGATCCCGACTGCTTCAGCACCAACGCCGACGGTTTCGACGATATCGCGAGAGTATCACCGTGGTATCGCTATCTATCTATCTATCTATCTATCTATCTATCTATCTATCTATCTATCTATCTATCTATCTATCTATCTATCTATCTATCTATCTATCTATCTATCTATCTATCTATCTATCTATCTATCTATCTATCTATCCGGTTCAGGCACACATATTTTGATATTGTCTTGATTTCGCTGTCTGTCTATACGAAACGAAGGCATTGGGTAGCATGAGTGTGCCACGAATCTCACCGATAGATCATGGTAGGCTTGGAGTAGGCTTATGAACTTGATATCGAGCTGTTTCGATGCAATGTGGCCATTTCATTACAATGCCGCATAGGCCCCCACTAAGTCCAGCCGACACCTCGTGTTCTATTCGCGAAGTTTCCATCGATTACGTCGAAGTGCTTTCGCACTTATACGTATACGGTGCATGACGACGGCGACGGCAAAATTTAGCCGAGACTGTCCATATAATTGCTATCGCAATAAAAGAACGTGGATAGAGGTGTCTCGTCGTTGCAAGTCGAAGCGCCGCGCGACCACGGCCTACGCACTTTGCTTCGAGCTGCGAATCTGTCGAGTGACCCTTGCGCCAGCGAACGGAGAAACTTTATTCGTTATGCATTACTGGTAGGGCGTGCTTAGTAAAACCCATGCACAAACAGGTGGAAAGGTTAACTGCTATCAGTCGGACCAGCTGCACAGACAACGCTACACTAATACACGGCTTCACGCATCAAAACACAGCTGATGATACCTGAACACCGCGTAGCTGGCTTAGGTTGGTAGATTAAAACTGATTACTACCGTCAAATATAGCGAGCGTCTCAGGGTCTGGCAACGTTCGTTTTGTTCCATCATAGCGGAACCCATGCGGTTATGGGTTTCAATGCATGGTCCCTATGGGGAGCTTTTCCTCTAGAGTCAGTATATTAACTCTATGACATTAATATTGTGTCTAACAAAGAAAAAAGAGCCCTTAAAAAAGCCGTCTTATTTCCTTCATTCATAGCAAGGGTCTCGTTCTGGCAGACTTGATGCCTTCAGGTAGTATGCGAGGGATTATTGTTCAGCTGCCAGCTCGTGAAAAGATCACGTGCTACACGACGCCAAAAGGCAGAAAAAGAGTGTTCCACACTCGCCGCCAGGGCTGCGATCGGCGCTGACTAACACCCCTAGGTTTAAATGCAGATATCTTCCCTATAATGTGGACGGGGGGATGACCGCTGCCGTAGCTCAGTGGTAGAGCATCGGACGCGTTATACGAAGGTCGCAGGTTCGGTCCCTGCTGGCGGAAAGTTATTGTTTCGTCCCATTGACTTTCTTCACATTTATGTTCCAATTATTACAAATAACATCTCCTATGCTTTCCTTGGCATTATTGTCTGTTAGTTCTCATTAATACTGTGTAGCAATTGGCTGGTTCTAAATCCTGCGCCAAATGCAACTCCATGACTGTGAAATCTAAGGAGGTGTGTAGCACTGGCGCACAGCGATTCCCGTTCGTAGAGTTCCCATGGTTCCGTTTACCAAACCGTCGAAGACGTCATAGTTTGAGATAAGTCTGTAGGGTTTTCCCGGCGCGAACAGAATCTTGTTAGAAAGATTCGAGAAACTCGGTGTGCGACATCCGCGCTACTTTTCGCCGCGTTTTACTGACTTCCCGATTGCTATGGCAGTTCAGATACGTGTCGCACACAGCTAGTTCCGTGAGGTTGCTTCCCCCTTCAGATGTAGCGACGAAGGTGCCGGAGAAGCGCCTGTAGGAGGAGCAATCGCGGGCTTGGCGACGCGGTGACTCTCTCTCGCGGGGCGAGTGCCAGCCGCATGTTTGCGAAGCGTTTCTAGCGATTTCAAGTTAATTATTGCGATTACGTCGTCGTTATTTCTGGTAATTATATTATTTTAGACCTCGTTCGTGTATTGTAACGCAGTTTTGAGCCTTTATGGCCTTGTTTAGGGCCGTATTGGCCAGTTGACGTTCAGCGTGATCACGCCGCATCAGATCTACGGATGGACCACAAGCTGGGCCCCTAAATTGCTAGGCACTTTAAAAATTGGGGCAGCTACGCAATAGTGATGCAAAGACTGCACAAAACGGCGGCGCTCGGAGCCTTCACTCCTCCGCTCCTTCCTCCTCGCCCTCACATCACTACTCCTTACTCTCACTTCCGTTTCCCACACCCTTGCTATGGTGTATTCAGGGATGGGCAAAAATACTTTGAAATTGTATCGCGATACGATACAAGATAATCAGGCAAGAAGTATTTGAGATACAGATACAAGATACTGCAACACTGATTGTATCCGATACGATACATTCAAAATGTATCTTAAGATACTTCGATACATTCTCAAATTTGTTAATATATATCCATATATTGCAGCATTAAACGCCTATGCACATAAATGTTCGCTTGAAACTGCGATCAATTGTGTTTCATTTGAATCAAAACTCTGTTAGTATCTCAAAAGTTTTGTAGTTCTTGTTCAGGGTATATATCTGTCATTCCGAAACAACTTATTGGCGTTGTTTTAGCTGCTTAACATGATAGCTCTTGATACATTTCGCTGATAGCGATCCTTGCTTGTAGCTTTTGTAATGAATGGGGGTCGCTGCTCTGCTTGCTGACCCGCCAGCGGGTTATCAACTAACGATATGAACTTCAATAAGAAGTCTTCGCACGATGGTGCAAATACCGCTGCGGAGTTCTACCTCGCCGGTAAACATATTACGGTTTCCGCAATAAGGGATCACCGGACAGGTGTACGTCACCAAGAACATGTGCAGTCGAGAAACGTTTCAGACGTATTTTACAGTTGCGCAAAGCGCTGCAGGACACCGCCGCTATTTACACAATTGCCACTTATAGATCCGATTACTTGATGATTAGCAATAGTAAAAAAATCCTAAGCAATGCAAACAAATGTAACTAAATATAAAATAGAAAAGCGGTTCTATATCAAACACAGCGAATAAGTACAGAAACACGATACAGAAAGCACCCCCAAGAGCTAAAAATAAATGTTGCGTTTAAGTCGAAAAACCACAATATGATTATGAAAGACGCTCTATGGAGGGCTACGGAAACTTTGACCACCAGGGGTTCTAAAACCTACACATAAGCAAACCGGCCTCTACCATTTTCCCTCCATCGAAATGCCGCTACACGAACTTCGGGCCAGCAGTCAAGCGCCATAAACACTAGACCACCGCGGAGGGTAACCCCTAATAGCTACAACAATTGAATTCAGTGCCCATGGATAATGGCGTACGTAAAACGACTCTTTCGGACGCTCATGAGAAAAACGGAGCATTTGTTATAACAGTGTTTCTCCAATACCTTCGCGAACGTATTTACGATGGCGCCTACAAATTTACGTTATTATAATGCAAACTCGATTTTGCTATTTTACGTAGCAGTAAGCAGAATTGTCGTTACTGTATACTCCAGGCGCGCCCAGAATATTATATATTTGTTCTCAACATCATCTTTACATAACAGTAAATTCAAGTGGAATATAAGTATGTAAACATATATACTACTTGAAGAAGAACAGTACCAGAAATGACGCAGAGAGTTAAAACTAGGAATGAACCAGAGAGCTTACCTTGGCGGCACGTTAAAGGCATATTGCAGTAAGCAGACCGGCAGAAAAAAAACAATACAGAGATATAGTTAATGTATGAGATGGAAAAGAAGGACAGCTAAGCAAAAACTTCTGCTAACAATCAAATTACAATTTTAAAACTCTTTGAATAAAAGAAAGAACAGACGAACGCCGAGATAGCGTCTGTTAGTTGATTGCTTGTTCTGTTAAATCCAGTATCGGTACCGTTGGTGCTATAGCTGTTAGAATCTTATTTGCATATAAGTCAATCTCATTGCATGTAACGCAAACTTACATCCTCGAGATCCTTCAAATCGCCGATGTGTGAAAGCCATGAAAGGCAAAACAACCCGCCATACTTGCATTCTTCAGACTTCGTAACGAAGCACCACACAAGAGGAACTTCGATAATGACTTTACAGCGGCATCAGAATGTGTGCGAAAGACGCCGCACGCATTCTAGTACGCGGCACAGGAGAGTGGCTAAGTACCAAGTGCCACGGCACTGACAAAACATAAAAAAATAAAATAAACGATTAAACAAAAAAAATGTCAGGTCTGCGCTGAAAACGCAGCACAGTCACAGCGAAAGCTGGAAGAGCGGCGTTTCTAGAGCCCGTTGTAAGCTTTCTTGGGGCTACTAATACAAATACACTAGCCAGGTACCCACTACGCCATAAATCACAATTTTTGTGAAGTTGCAAAGCACCTACTAAGCCAATATTCGTCATTCTGCGGAGAAGCCAGGCACCAGCTACACGTCTGTAAGCCATTATGTGCACTTTGTTGAAGCGACGACTGACGACGATGAAGAATTATGGCTCAGCCCTTTGTAATGGGTTGGAAGCTTTAAACGGCCCACCAGTTATGTAATTTGCATTGGGTGACGCCCGGTCGCTATTTCCTTCTCCCGCCATGCTGTATAACATAGGTTGACGTGGGAGAGACGGGGGGGGGGGCGAAGAACTTTACTGAGAACCCGAGGAAATGGATCATGCGCTTATGGGCTTCCTTGGCAACCAATACAAGTGCACTTGCGAGGAACCCACAACGCTATAAATCATTGTAATTTTTGAGAAGTAAGGAAGCAGGCACTATGCCATTTTTCGTCATTCTACGGAGAGTCGTGGTACCTGATAAACGCATGTAAGGCATTATGCGCACTTTGTTGATGCTGTGCCTGATGACGATGAAGATTTATGGCGGAGCCCTTGGTAATGGCTTGGAAGCATTCAACAACCTACTCGTTGCGCAATTCGCATAGTGTGACGCCTGGTTATAGAATTCGCGTTGTGCGACGCTTGGTGCGTCTTTTATTCTTCTACCATGCTAATTGCATATGTTAATGTGGTTCCTTCCCGACATGAAGCCTGTATAGGGTCTTTTTGCAAAGCAGTTTCAAGCACTGGCATGGCTCCTAGGCAACAGTCTCTGAGCCATGCCGGTGCTTGAAACTGCTTTGCAAAAAGACCCTATACAGGCTTCATGTCGGGAAGGATTCCTGTGCCGTGTTATGAAACCGGTAATAAAGAAAAAAAAACCGGCATGGCTCAGAGGTTTAATACTGGGCTCCCACGCAGAGGGCCCAGGTTCAAACCTTGTTCCATCCTGGAATTTTTTTTCTTATTTCGCTTTGTTTTCTTATTTCGAGCGATAGTGGTTACGGACACCGGCGGCGGCGACGGCGGCGGACAACTACGGCGCCAAAAACGGCCGCTGAAATGATCTCATAACAGCTTTCGCTGTAAAATTCTGCTGGGCGCAGACGATCGCGCGCCTGTCTGTCGAGACGACGCGAGCGCCACTTCGTAACTCTGTTCAACCAATACATCGGGACGCTCAGAGCTTATCGTCTATCCTCGCTGGAAAACTCTTGCCTTAAATCAAATAATGTCACTGCCTTTAGTTTTACTCTGGTGACTTAGAGGCAGCAGTATCAGCTTGAGAAGCGGAGCTCAGCCAACGTTTATTGCTTCGCACGGTGATGGAGGGACCGCAGTATCTTGTATCTTAAGATACACGATACATTCTTCAATGTATCGGAAATACAGATACAGATACTTGTTTTGCGAGACGTATCGCGATACAGATACAAGATACACAAAGAGTATCTAAGATAGTATCGAAGATACATGTATCTGCGATACTGCACAGCACTGGGTGTATTATACATGGCACTTCAATGTTTTACCCTCTCCCCTATCTACTCCCTACCCCTCACTCCTACATCCATTTCCCATCTCCTTGATTACTATACTATACATCCCTACTGAAACGTTCCGTATGCCATTCCAATAATTCCCTATGTTTCCGTAAGAATCTTACGGAAATAATTGAAAACGTATGGAAAATATATGGAAATCATGTGGATTCCGTATGGAAACCTATGGAAATATTGCAATGGCTTACGAAACGTTTCAGTAGAGATGGCTATGCTATGCTTTCTTTATCTATCTTTCTCTTACTTTCTCTCCGTTTCTCTGTATTTCAGTCTGATTATCTAGATCTCTCTGTTTCTCTCTATCTTTTTCTCTAGTTTTCTCGCCCGTAGCAGCGCAATCATATGTTTCGCGGCCGCGCCTGGATAGCGGAGTGGTTACGACGCCCGCATTCGCACCGTGGGTACCCGTGTTTGAATCTTGCCTGACCACGAAATTTTATTGTAGCGTTAGCTACACTTGCCTAGCCGGAGCCAATTTCACGTGGAACCTCATGAGCCGTGCTGCGCATGCGCGAGGATCAGTGATGTCACACAGCTGGCTCACCGGAGCCGGCATCTCACGCGCTCTCCGCCACCGCCGCGCGCGGCTCGCCGCTGCTGGTCTCCGCCTTCGGGAGGAGTGGCGTCGTAGCAGCGGCAGACACACTGGCGCCGGCGCACGCGCAGACTCCGCCACCTCCGCATGCGACTTGCTGCTGCTGGTCTTCGCATTCGAGAGGAGTGACTTCATAGCCATGGCAGACAATGGCGCAGGCGCGCGCGCAGCTATTCGCCTTCGCTATGCAGTTGCCGTCTGACACTGCGCTGGAGCTACTTGATAGCGCCTCTGACTGGCGTTTGCAGGTGGGTAACGCCATGGAGAAGGAGAGTGCAAATGCTGCTCGACGGCGCAGAAGAGCCGAAGCTTATCTCATCGGATGCCGAAGTAGTTGCCTAGCAACTAGCGGTTCAGCGTACGAAGAATGAACAGGAGAAGGCTAATAATCCTAGATAATCTAGAAAGCTAAGAATAAACAGCTGAACCTTTGCTAACGCTACGTATATCCTGGCATAGCCGAGCTAAGCCACTGGAATTTTTTTTTCATTTTATTTATTTCTTCTACTTTGCCCCTCCTTTGCTTCCTCCAACGCGTTGCTAGGCGACGCACTCGGCGAAGCCAGGTGGAGCTGTGCCAAATGGCTGCTAGGTAGTGCGAGTTTCCGCGAACTATTCAGAGCCGGACCTCGAGGCTTAACAACTCCGCTGTTAAAAAAAGATCGCTTTCGCCTTCGAATTGTCTGAGGCGAACGCATAAGATCTTAGGCGAATGAATCGTCTAAGAATCGTCTTAGGCGAACGCATAAGGAGATGTCTGGCCACTGCATTTGGGATCACGTCCATGTTCTGTCTGTCCAGCTCCCCGAATGTCCTTCCTCAGCGTCCGAGGTGAAAACGGAAGGAGCGCGCGCATCTGCTCGCAGAGGAGTACGGGAGCCTCTGTTGGCGGTCTAGGGGCTCTACTATATTCTGGCGCTTTGTGTTTACGCCGCGAAATTTTCCGACCAAAAAGAGGTATACCGCTCCGATCTAAAAATTCAGACTACCATATCACAAACCGTTCAATGTCGCCTAGCCCACGATACAGGAAACATTCATTAATACAAAATAGCGCTGTAAAGGCGTTTATTGACGGCTGGATTGACGGCGACGATGCACAACAGTCACGACGGAGCGCAGACTCTCACGAGCACGAGCACGAGGGGCGTGCTCTCCGAGAAGAGGCGAAGACGGCGACCCACTAGAAGGCGCTGAAGAGGAGGGCCCATTACAACGTTCCAATGCTTCTCTACAATTACCCCGGGTACGAAAAGGGAGCCGTCTGGCGACCTAGCAGCTGGTCACTATGAGCGGGTCATGGTAGGGCTTGAGGCGCTCCACGTTGACAATGTCGCGCCCTCGACGGCGCATGTCGGAAGATGGGTCGATGGGTTCAATCAGGTAGTTGACCGGGGATGTGCATTCGACGACACGGTAGGGGCCTTCGTATTTGGGCAGCAGTTTCGAAGAGAGGCCAGTTGCAGTGGCAGGGACCGAGAGCCATACGAGTGCTCCAGGTAGGAACGTGAGTGCAGAAGTGTTGGTCTCACCGCGGATGCTTTTCTGCCGCTCTTGGTCCTGCGTAGTAAAGGTCTTCGCAAGCTCGCGACACTCCTCAGCAAGTCTGGCTGTGGCAGAAATAGGCGCACACTCAGATCGATCCGGCTTGTATGGAATGATTGTGTCGATTGTGTGCGACGTGTGCCTGCCGTACAATAGGAAAAATGGTGAGAAACCAGTGGTGCTTTGAGGGGCGGTATTGTAGGCGTAGGTGACGAAAGGTAGAATGGAATCCCAATTTGTGTGATCGGCGGCGACATACATCGAGAGCATGTCGCCGAGCGTGCGGTTAAAGCGTTCCGTGAGCCCATTCGTCTGCGGGTGGTAAGCAGTAGTTTTGCGGTGAACAACGTTGCACTCTTTGAGGATGGCTTCGACGACTTCCGACAGGAAGACACGGCCTCGATCGCTGAGCAGCTCCTGGGGTGGACCGTGACGCAGCATGAACCGGCGGAGCAGAAAGGAGGCTACATCGCGCTGTAGCCGCTGGGAGGGCGGAGTTTCGGCGTATCGCGTAAGGTGGTCTACAGCGACGATGGCCCAGCGGTTACCAGCCAAAGTCAGAGGGAGTGGCCCATACAAATCGATGCCAACGCGCCCAAACGGCCGGTCAGGGCAAGGTAAAGGTTGCAGACCTGCTGGTGACTGGTGCGTTGAAGTTTTGCGGCGCCGACAATCGATGCAGGAGCGAACGAACTTCTGCACGTAGCGGTGCATGCCTCGCCAAACGTACCGTTGGCGAATGCGGTGGTATGTTTTCGATACCCCAGAGTGCGCACACTGCGGATCAGCGTGGAACGATTCGCATATTTCAGAACGCAGACTGCGGGGTATTACTAGTAGCCACTGGCGGCCGTCGGCGTTGTAATTGCGTCGGTGGAGGAGGTCGTCGCGAATGGCGAAATGGTGGGCTTGACGACGCAACGCGCGAGTGGATGGTGTTGCCGAAGGATCAGTGAGCAAGTCTAGCAGTGAAGCGATCCATTGATCCTTGCGCTGTTCGGTAGCGACAGTGTGAACGTCGATCGAACAAACGGCATTGTGAGACATTGAGCTGTGGGTATTGTCTTCAGGCAAGGGGGAGCGCGAGAGTGCGTCGGCGTCAGCATGCTGGCGTCCGTTGCGGTACAGCACGCGGATATCGTAGTCCTGTAGGCGAAGTGCCCAGCGGGCGAGGCGGCCTGATGGCTCCTTCAATGATGACAACCAGCAGAGTGCATGGTGATCGGTGATGACATCAAATGGGCGACCATACAAATAAGGTCGGAACTTCGTAAGGGCCCAGATGATCGCCAGGCATTCCTTTTCGGTGACGGTGTAATTGGTCTCGGCTTTGGTGAGCGTACGACTTGCATATGCCACGACATATTCAGGGAACCCTGGTTTGGGCTGCCCAAGGACAGCACCAAGGCCAACACCGCTGGCGTCTGTGTGTACCTCTGTAGGGGCCGTAGGGTCGTAGTGGCGTAGTATGGAGGGCGACGTCAACAGACGACGGAGCTTCGCGAAAGCGTCGTCGCACTCTGACGACCATGAATTGAGGGACCCGTTACTTCCGAGGAGCTTCGTCAGCGGCGATATGACGGTCGCGAAGTTTCGAATGAAGCGCCGAAAGTAGGAACACAGTCCTACGAAACTGCGCAGTTCTTTGACGGACGTAGGTTTGGGGAACTCGGTCACGGCCCTTAGCTTGGCTGGATCGGGAAGAATACCGTCCTTGGACACGACGTAACCGAGTATTGTCAGCTGCCGTGCTGCAAATCGGCACTTCTTTAGATTCAGTTGTAGACCGGCGTGGCTCAAACGCGTCAAAACATGCCGCAGGCGTTGAAGATGCGTGGAGAAGTCCGGAGCGAAAACAACGACATCGTCGTGGTAGCACAAGCATGTGTGCCATTTCAGGTTGCGCAGAGCGGTATCCATCATGCGCTCAAAGGTGGCGGCCGCATTACACAGCCCAAACGGCATGACGTTGAATTCGTACAAGCCGTCGAGCGTGACAAAGGCGGTCTGCGGTCGAGCGTCATCAGCCATGGGTACTTGCCAGTACCCTGAGCGCAAATCGAGAGATGAAAAGAATTCTGCTCCTTGCAGGCTGTCAATCGCGTCGTCTATTCGCGGTAGTGGATACACGTCCTTACGAGTGATCTTGTTGAGTCGTCGGTAGTCCACACAGAACCGCACAGAACCGTCCTTCTTCGCAACAAGAACGACAGGAGACGCCCTGGGGCTGTTAGAAGGTCGAATAACATCTCGTCGAAGCATGTCGTCGACTTGCTCGTTGATTACACGGCGTTCTGTGGGAGATACGCGATATGGACGTTGCCGCAGTGGCGGCTGGGCGCCAGTGTCGATGCAATGCGTAACGGCGGAAGTGCGGCCGAGAGAAGTTTGAGCGACATCGAAAGAAGAGCGAAATTCGTCCAACAGGCCCAGAAGCTGGGAACGCTGGACCGGTGTAAGGTCGTCAGCAATGGAGGAACCAAAGACATCAGCGGGTGATGAACCAGACGTCGAAACAGCGCCGAGCGTACTGGAACTGTGGCAGTGCATTTCATCTGGTTCGTCCATAACTTGTGCGTCTTCGAGGGGTTCCACGCTGCCGAGACATTCCCCTCGGACCAACATAACACTGTACGGAGATCGGTTGATAACAAAAATTGACGTACTGCCCTGAGTGACTTGCACGGTCGCGAAAGACACCAGCACGCCTTTCCTCGTGCAAACACGGTCTGATGGCGAGAGAAGTGCAACGGTGTCGGAGAGACTGGCGCAGTACACTGACACCGCCGTCGACGAGTTTGCAGGCACCTTGGTGTCGTCTTTGAAGAGTACCTTGCCCGCAGCCGATGGACTGTCTGCCGGCGCCAATTCAGAGAATGGTGAGAGCTCTATTTCGGCTGGTGCGCAATGAATGACGGCGTCGTGGCGGGAGAGAAAATCTCATCCTAGGATGACGTCGTGAGAGCAGGCAGGAATTATTATCAATTCGACGGCGTACAGAGCATCTTGAATAATGACGCGAGCTGTGCACACCGCTGTTGGGTGAAAACTTTGGGCGCTGGCTGTACGGAGGGAGAGCCCGGAAAGCGGCGTCGTCACTTTTCGCAGTAGTCGGCTAAACTTGGCGTCCATAACGGATACGGCGGCTCCAGTGTCGATAAGGGCAAATGCGCAAACATTGTCCACAAACACGTCAATCACGTTCGAGGGTCTTCGCTGAGGGCTTTCGCAGTTCGATAGGGTCGCAGCCCTTGCCTCGTGGACTGCGACGACTAGTTTTCCTGGTCGCGTGAGCCCGGGCGTGGCCGCATCGGCGACAGTGAGCGACGTCGTGGAGACGGTGAACGGCGGGTAGATGGTGAACGGGGGTAGATGGGTAGATGGCTATCTATCTATCTATCTATCTATCTATCTATCTATCTATCTATCTATCTATCTATCTATCTATCTATCTATCTATCTATCTATCTATCTATCTATCTATCTATCTATCTATGTATGTATGTATCTATCTATCTATCTATCTATCTATCTATCTATCTATCTATCTATCTATCTATCTATCTATCTATCTATCTATGTACATCTGATCTAGCTGCTCACCTTTTACTGCTCTCCTCGTTTCGTGTTCTCTGTCTATACGAAAACAGTCATGCAATGACATAGGTGTACCACGGACATGATAGATGGATCGCGATAACCCTGTCATGTACTACGTCACCATGTAAACGATAAGGAGATGTCATGATGCCATGGTGGCAGTATCCCTACTTTGCTACATAACCCCCCAATAGGTGCAGGTGAAAACTCTTGTTCTTTCCTGACATCAGCATTAACTCCGTAGGTTGGGTTCATCTGTTTTGACACTGAGTAGGCAAAAGATTAGGCTAGTATGTGCACTGTATGCGAGAGCTGTATGAAAAACTACTAATGCTTACAGTGCTCAGCAGGTATAGGGGCAGCTGAGCGGACAGCAACAAAGCCTGTGTTTATAACAAAAGATGAATGACTTGCAGGGGTATTTACTCCGTTTGCAGCTGTCCTTGACTTACGATACATCTAAGACTCGTGCTCGTGCAGACTGAAAGGCTAACATCGACAGTGATTGGAACCAATTGATACGAAAGGCTATACTTAACCCCCATCGTGTTCTACCGTCGTACTTTCTCAATTTATTCATGCGACTTCCCGTTTACTACGCCGCTGCTATTTGTCTGAAACGTTATACTGACGACTGATGAATGACCTTTCCGGTGAAGCATTGCTTCTTTTAGCAAGGCGCCATGCGAGGCTCCCTTGAAAGTAAAATTTTTCATCTTTTTTGCGCACAGAGCTATCACAGCAAGAGGCTGGGAATGCTTGGGAATCCTAATGTCCGCTGGAGATGGCTAAGAAACCGTTCTGCTTCAGCGTTGCACATACGTCCCACTATACCTTGGCTTGTTGGTAAAATTTTATTGTTGGTCTCGAGAGACGCGACCAGCGCGCATTGGGCTCCTCCCACTTTGCGACGGGCAGGCTGAGCCCGACCGCCGTATGATGGGCTCTGTAAACGGCCCAAAGCTGATCCTCGTTGTCGGGAGCTTCTGATGGAACTTTTAGGGGCGAAGCTCCTTAAGGCGGCACCCGTTCGTCCCTCGTAGTCGTAGTCGTAGTCGTAGTAGTCGTAGTGCGTAACCAGTCTTACGCTTTGACCTCCAAGGTGGTGCCGGTGGGAGATTTTTCCTGTGCGTTGTTGAACAATAAAAATTCGCAGCGTTAGCTAAAAGCCGACTTCTTCTGTCTCTCATTCCCATTAGCAGCCATTCTTTACCTCCAAGGTAGTGCCTGGTGAGATTTCTCCTGTGCGTGATCAAACAAAAAATTTGTGCAAAACGCCGTTGATTGATGAAATAAACCAACGAAAGACGCGAGATGTTTTGTAAAAGCAAAACGAAAGAACGCCAGATGTTTCTAAAGCAAAACGAAAAGACGCCAGCTGCTTAACGAAAGACGCCAGATGTTTTCTAAAGCAATGGTTTTCCAAACAATGAATATTCACAGCGTACACGTAAAATTAAAGTGAGCTTCAAGTCGTCATAACTCATCGAACCTTTAGTATAAACGCGCCCGATCTCACGTCGATGATGATGTACTCGGCAGAATTCACGGAAGATTCACGGTTTACCGATGAACCTCCGCAGCTTCGCCCACTCATCATCATTCACTCCGTGGATATGCTGTTATTTTTTTTCTTCTGCACAAAACATTTTCTCCCACATCAATCATCGCTATCAGTGCAACGCTAAATTACTGCTATGTACCGTAAGTCTTTGTAATCTTGAGAAAATTTGTTTTAGCACCGTCTCTAAAGGTGGCGATAGTGCCACAAAGCCGTTCAATTTCGTTCCGTTTTTAGGAAAGCTTCTGAGTTTTACTTTTCGTTGAGATAAAAACATTTGTGCATCTTACACTGAGCAGCGCAAGGCTGGGGCACAGCAGAGCTGGTGGGAAGTCGGCTGGTCCTGTTATGACTAGGTACACGTGCACTCACAAGCCGATGCATGCACGTGATGACATTGTAAATTACGAGTATTGGGTCGGCATAGTTCAGGTTTGACTGCGTGGTTTGTTTGAACGCGAAAGTGTTTTATGCCGGGGTCCACCACGGCTCCACAGAAGTATTTCCGTCACGGATTTGACGTTGTAAAATATAAAGACTAACAAATGGCAAAGAAATAACTAGAAGAAAAAGTTCGTCACCGAAAGTCGCACTTACGACCCTTCGTTCCGCAGCGCGCGGCGCGAAACGATTAGGCCACGTTCTTCGCTATGCAAACGGCGAGCTATTTATATACACCATTTGCCAGTGGCGGTACTCAGAGACCGGTGGTACAAAAACGTGCTTTGGTTATCACAAGCTAGATGGCGAGAAGGGCTCGGAGAGCGCGGTTTAAAGACCGCCGCCCCACGCTTCGTGTTGAGTGCACGCCTCTACACGGCGTGGTCGCCCTTGCGTGCGCTTATCTCGTAATGGCGGTGGTTCGTACACCTTGCGCTCTCACCGCATGTTTGCGTTGAGAGCACGAATGTCTCTTCACTCACTGCAGCGGCCGCTTTTGCGAAAGGAGCGCGCTGCTCACAGAAAAATAAGTTACAATTGTGACACTGAGTTCGCGCTCAACCTGTGTATGTTTGTTCGAGCGTCCTTTCTTCTTGAGCAGCGCGTTGCAAGTTTCTAGCTGCTTGCCGTTCTTCTCGTGACATTACAATTTGTTGCTATAGCATTCATTGCTTCGCCCTTGAGGCGAAACAATACCCGACAAACGCTCAACTACGTCAGTGAAGACACCTTTCACTTTCGTGCTATACTGATTCCTATGACAGATGGATCAGTCATGTAGTTTTCCTATTTCTTCCTTTCGCTCTCAATCTTGTACATTCTCGCTCTTTCTACCTTTTTGTCTATTTGTTATATTTCTTTCCCTCTCTATTTCTCGCTTCCTCTTTATTACAATCTGTTTCGCTCTCTTTTCCGCTTTCTTTATCTTTCTGTCTTGAAGAAGACAGAAAGAAGGCACCACCAGTACAGTAATTAGTATATAAAAAACACTAAATTCTTGGCCAATCCTCCACAGTGGGTGTGAGCCACAGTTGAAAGTGTACAAGAACAAGTTCCTAGATGGAGAGGAAGAAGAGAGACTGAAATAAACAGCAATGGCGACCGTATTCGCTTTATGATTCTCGGTGTCCTTACAATTTCGGCGCAATCTATTACAGGATCCCCGTGCTACGCGTCTGAGCAGCTCCAATTTTCCGACGACCATGAGCGTCGACGTCGCTGCAAGCCGTGTGGATGATGTCAAGACGGTGAGCGTTATGTGCTGCGTCTATTGTGGAAAGTTGACCTGTTCGCGCGAGCTTTGGCTGCTCGGCGACACATCGCCTATTATCGAAAGCTTTTCAAATGAGTGAACACGAACCAAAAGCGGCCATCGCGCATACTGCTGGGCTGCATAGAGAAAATACACCACAGGAAGCTAGACTGGCAGAAGATAAGATAGCCTGCACTGAAATAAACAGCGCTTTAAGATGCAACGATATTTTTCAAGATGTACTGAAGTTACAGGAAGAAAAACAGCAAGATTACGATGCAGAGAGGCCTTGACCAATCTCTGGAAGCACCAATGGAATTATTCAAGCCAGAGGTCTACGATGGATCCTGATCAATGAAATCTCAAGCCTGGCTTCACTTTTATGAATACGCGTGCGATCGGAATTTTCGGCAACACGATCGTGATAACGTAATGAACATGCTGTTCTACCTGGAAGGCGCTGCGAAGACCTGGTATGAGATACGAGCAACAGAAGAGGCAGGACCTATTTGGGCTTATTGCAGGCAGAGCTTTCTAGAGACATTTTGTGAAAGCAAGTTTCAAAGTTGAGACCGTGCAATAGCCTTGAAGTACCTCTCGGTGCCGGTTACGTTTTCGAGAAGTCGTAGCTATTGCATTCAGCTGACTGCACTCTCCGAGACATCAGTTGCGTGCAGCGTGAAAACGGAACCTACCAGGACAATGTTCAGCTCGGAACACCGCAAACGCCAGAGGAGCTACTGCAGATTATGATGTTGTTCGTTTCCATCTGCGTTTCCATCTGTGGAAAAGAGCGACAGTTTTTGGTGACAGAAGTGACCATTGCTGAAATGTTTGCAGCATCTGGATGGCTTCACACATTCATCAAACCGGGCTCATCTGCTGAAAACACCACCAGGCACAAGAAGGAAAGGAATTGTATCCAAGGAAGTTCCGATGACACCTCGTCCCAAATACGGGAAACAATTTTCGCCAAGCTAGTATACGTGCCTGCAAAAATCATTGGGAAGGACTTGAAAGCTCTTGTTGACAATGGAGCGCAATCACTGTCATTAACGAGGACATGATCTCTGAGCTCAGCATAAGAAAAGATTGTCCTGTCATTGTGTGTGGATATGATGGGAGGAAGCAACTGTATAATGAATGGGCAGAGATCTTTATCAAGTGTCACGGCAAGAGTGCGACTGTAAAAGCAATGGCTCTTCACGGAGTGAAATATGGCCTTTTTTTGTCCCGCCCGCTTATGGGAGAATTACTTTTGAACCTCTATTGAGATGGGCAAGTTACCGCGCAAGATGACAGCGAGCTGCCTGCCTTCGCAACCGTTGACGAA
>NW_023616336.1:0-19552 GCF_013339695.2 Rhipicephalus sanguineus
CCGTAACTTTCTGCTAACCGCGTCATGATATCTTAGCCTAATCGATAAGACCAACTGTTAATGTGGACCACGAAACGGTGTTGGGAAAAGAGAATGCAGAACTTTCTCCGGATTGCAAAGAAAAATCTCACATGGTCTCTTATGCATCCGCCTAAGTCGATTCCAAGGCGTAAGCCATCTGCTTCTTGTTTTTGTTCTAAGTCGATGTACTGAACCTCCTGCGCACCCTTCCGAAAGCTTTCTGTAACTTGGTTGTCAATGCCTCCAGGATCGGAGGCATTGTAAGCTTCCTGCACCTCACCTTGTTTTGCACTGCCTCAGGGATAGCCTCATCTTTGACCAAGCAATGATGTCATGTGATGACTTCGCAAGTTTTGGCTTTCTGTGAAGTCATGATGACATCATATGGTGACGTCATCACGTGATGATGATTTTTTTGCATCATTCATGTTGATGCTACCGACGTGGGACGCCGACGCGTGACACCGGTCAATTTTCGCGTTTTATGAGGCATCTAAGGCTTTCGCCATGACAGTTTTTAGAGATTGACTGTATTGGCGCACATATTAAACTGCGCTGCTCGGGGCGACGAGTTAAAAATTTGCAGACATTGTGACGTGGCTGATCTCGAATTTCTTGCAGGTTGATATCGGTGGAACGAGGAACGTGCCAATCGAGCAGGTTAAAGTAGAAGAGTCATCCCTATATATATGAACTGAACTGGAGACCATAGCATGATCAGGACGGCCTGCTTTAAGGGCATATGTCGGGAAATCAACTTCTCCGATTTGGAGAAGCTAACAGCATAATACTGTACACGCCAAGAAAGAAGACTTACGCAATGACGCTCAAGCTTGGCCATATACATAACATCACTCTAGCAAGATAGGAAAGTTCTTAACACGATCGTTGTCTTAGCACGATCGAAGTCGTGTTAAGACAAATGCAGTATCAACTATTGACATCGGCTGTCTCAAGATTATTGCGAGTTGTTTGGTTGCTGCTTCCGCCGATTAAGCTAATTTGATCAAAACCCAGTACGATTATTATATACCAGAAGTGTTTATCCGCTTTCTATGTCGCTAATATCCTTCCGCAGCCTGTCATTTGTCTTCTTGTTTGCGTATTGTGTGTAGATAGATAATTTTTTAATGATTCCCCCGGAGACGTTAGCCTGGTTCATCGCTTTCTTAGGTCATTTGCTTCTGCAAATGTTTTGTTTTTCTGAACAAAAGAAGTGCGTTGAATATGGTGGTGGATATGGATATGGTGACGTCCTCCTATGCCAATTTTATTATATTCCAATTTAGGCAGATGGCCACAAGAATGCCAAGACGTAAATAGATAGATAGATAGATAGATAGATAGATAGATAGATAGATAGATAGATAGATAGATAGATAGATAGATAGATAGATAGATAGATAGATAGATAGATAGATAGATAGATAGATAGATATAAAGCGACACATAGAGTCGACGACAAAGCTCGGTCCTAAGTTGCATAATGTGTACGTTGAAGTCGCCGACTAGTATAAAGGATTTGTGCTTGTAAGTGTTTTATATTGTTCTGTCACAATTATGATTGTTGTTCGTCTATTGTAAACTTTTTTTATTCACATACGCACATATGTTTCGACTATAGCAACGGTTTTCTAACCACCGTGACAGCGGACAGTGAGCGTCGACGACAAAGCTAGGTCCTAAGGTCCATAATGTCTACGTTGAAATCGCCGACTGGTATAAAGGGTTTGTGCTTCTAGGTGTTTTACTTTGTTCTGTCACAATTATGATTGACATTAGTCTATTGTTAAACCTTCTTTACGAGATTTTACACGGTGCTGTGCCGTGAGCACGAACAACACCACACACCGGACAAGCCTAGACCCTAAGGTGCTTCGCCCCTAAAACGTAAAACATTGAGGTCTTGAATTGTGTTGAAGGGCCCCTTCAAGCGCCCATTCGAGGGTTTCGCGTCGTGATCTCATGGAACCGTGCAAGCACAGAACGCCGCCGATATTGAGTGCAAAAAGAGAAGATTTTCTATTAAAGCATTATTGAAAGATTGCGTGTTCTTGGAATAAAAGCCCTTACTAGAACAACATATGACGGCAACATGTACACATGAAGAAAATTTCGACATTTCCAAAAATGCAATGCGAAATTTGCCACGTGCTTGACGCATTTCGGTGGTTGCGGCAGGTGGTTTTTGTTGGGGAGTTCGTTTCGCAATCGAACCTGAACCCCTAAGCTCCAGCGAGCATGGAATAAAAATTACTAGGAGGGAGCGTCAAGTGACATTTTTGAAGCCCAGCCAAAAAAAAAAATGAAACAGGGGCATGCTGGGAAATGAGCACCCCCACGTGATATGCAAGCGGTGAGTTTTGGAGTACGAGGGGGGAGCGGCGTCCGGGTGCCAATGGGGGCTACTTTCGCCAAATTGGCGAATTTGAGAGGCTCGTGGCGACCTAAAATTATGAATGGCGACAGGCGAATTTTGGCGATTTTCGGCTTAGGTCTCCACTACGTTATGCATCCTAAGCTCAGTGTCTTCCCAACGAATGAGCGCAGCATTCGCTGTATTTTTTATTGGTTTTAGACCCACGAGTAGAATGTGCACATTACGCGTGCATTCGGTATGTCCGTCCTGTAACTCGTGTGTATCTCCTCAATTCATCTAGATACAAGAGGTACTGCAGCGGCCCTAGCGACATGTAAGTCAGCGGACTACCTTGCATACCGCGAGGCGGCAGTGCTTTACTATAAGTTTAAGGCTTCAGTGCCTTAAGCTTCTCTAAAGTTTCGCTTCTGAAGGGGCTAGACGACGGGTTGGCCGCGTCTTCCGACCATTTGTTCCGCCGGAGCTCCAACTGTTCTGAATAGCTTGGCGACTTATTCACTGTTCAGTTCCCCCATTCAGCTCGTAAAGACTGTTTTGGGAAAAGCGACGAGAGGCGGATACGCGGCTATTTGTGCAATAAAAAAATATTCATTGAGGCATTTCCACTGTTTGTCGTGAGCGGGTGCAATGAAAACAATTGTTATATAACATTTTACCTTATCTACCTGTTGATTAATAACGCATCGGACTGACGCGTGTAGATTTAAGTGACTGTAAGAAAGGGTCGGTGGCGTCCGGTATCATATTAGTTCACACTGAAAAGGTGTAAGACTCACTAATGATCGGTTCCTGTAAGAATTCTGTCGTGTTAACTTCAATAAACCTTTTAATCCGTTTAATTCATATAAGGGTACGTAAAGCTGTCTACAAACAATGATTTCACAGTTTTCGCCCAAGGTTTACCACACTTTTACCTTTGAAACGGTCGGATAGGGATGGAAGGATATCATGAGCGTTTCATTCATTCACCCTTGCGCCACCACGGACATCTTGCGGCTACTCGGAGAAGCAGCACCATGTACTCTCATCGTGAAGCGGGCGATACGACTGGCATTGAGAAACGTCGATATAATTTAAGGGTCTAGGATGGTACTGTATTCTGCGGGGCTATACATGAGTGGAAATTTTTATTACTATAGGTATGCCGCACATATCTATAGAATGGCGACTTTTTTGGCGAAATTTGTGAAAAAATGGCGACTTTTGGCGACTTTTTGCTCTTCGTTGGCGACAATTAGTCGAAAGTCAGTGGCAACCCTGGCGGCGTCCGAGGAGGTTGGCTTGCGGACGCTAGGCGCACGCGCTAGTCAAATTTTGTTTTTGTTCGTGAGCCCGCCAAGAAAGGAAATGAAACGGGAGCATCATGGGAAATGAGCCACGAACGCGAGGAGCAAGCGTCTTCAGAGGAGGTTGGCTTGTGAACGCTATAGGTGTGCTCCCTCCTATTTTTTTTAGATGCGAAGGGCGGAGTTCCACCCGGTGGTGGTGGTGTGCGGCGTGACCACCCTCACTGCGCATGCGCAAACCCTCTCCAGACACCTCCTCTCCACTCCCCCTCTGAAACGCGGGCTCGACATGCCGAAACGCTGCTTCGCATCGCCTCATGGTACCCTTTAGCAGGAGATGGTGTATTTTTTTCTTTCCTCCATGCCAGCGTGTCATGGTGCCTTACCGCTCGCCCCTAGAAGATTTTACAGAATCCTAATACTCTAATTGGTTCAACGTTTCTTCCGAACGCACTTAATACTCAAGAGCTCTTTCCATATCGGAAAAATGGCTGCAAGTGAAGATATAGAGCTCTGCATTTCTTTCTTTATTGCTATCGCATCGGGCAGTGCTCCCTCCTAACTTTTCCCTTCTTCCACGCCGAGAATCGGACCTTCATCCGTGCGCTCAGCAGCCCGACACCTCAGTTGTTACAGGAAACAACGACGGTCTTTCGTTCACATCCAGGCAGCAATGAAATGTACGTGGAAACGTGAAATGACAGGTCGCCTCGGTAATGTCGATAAAAGGTCACACTGTCGTACCAGAAACGGTTGATCACCGAGAAGCTCACAATTTATTGAAAAACGTCGTATACAAATGCGCATGTTACCGGCGCAACTTCAAAGGCCGTATTTCTTTGCGTTCGCGGGCGCCGCTCGTTTTTACAGCGAAAGCTGTTATGAGATCATTTCTCCGGCCGTTTTTGGCGCCGTAGTTGTCCGCCGCCGCCGCCGCCGCCGCTGCCGCCGCCGCCGCCGGTGTCCGTAACCAGTATCGCTCGAAATAAGAAAAAAAACTAAATAAGAAAAAAATTCCAGGATGGAACGAGGTTCGAACCTGGGCCCTCTGCGTAGGAGCCCAGTATTCAACCTCTGAGCCATGCCGGTGCTTGAAACTGCTTTGCAAAAAGGTCCTATACAGGCTTCATGTCGGGAAGGAACCACATTAGCATATGCAATATAGCGTGGTAGAAGATTAAAATAAGCACCAAGCGTCGCACAACGCGAATTCTGTAACCAGGCGTCAAACAATTGCGAATTGCGCAACGAGTAGGTTGTTGAATGCTTCCAACCCATTACAAAAGGGCTGTGCCATAGTTCTTCATCGTCATCAGGCGCAGAATCAACAAAGTGCGCATAATCCCTTACATGCGTTTAGCAGGTACCAACTCTCTCTGTAGAATGACGAAAAATGGCACAGTGCCTGCTGCCCTACTTCTAAAAAAATTACAATTATTTATAGCGTAGTGGGTTCCTCGCAAGTGCACTTGTATTGGTTGCCAAGGAAGCCCATAAGCGCATGATCCACTTCCTCGGGGTCTCAGTAAGATGACAATGATTTATAGCGTAGTGGGTTCCTCGCAAGTGCACTTGTATTGGTTGCCAAGGAAGCCCATAAGCGCATGATCCATTACCTCGGGGTCTCAATAAAGTTCTTCGCCCCCCCCCCCTCCGTCTCTCTTCCACGTCAACGTATACAGCATGACGGGAGACGGAAATAGCGACCGGGCGTCACCCAATGCAAATTACATAACTGGTGGGCCGTTTAAAGATTCCAACCCATTACAAAGGGCTGAGCCATATTTCTTCATCGTCATCAGTCGTCACGTCAACAAAGTGCACATAATGCCTTACAGACGTGTAGCTGGTGCCTCGCTTCTCCATAGAATGACGAATAATGGCTTAGTGGGTGCTTCCCAACTTCACAAAAATTTTGATTTGTGGCGTAGTGGGTACCTTTCTAGTGTACTTGTATTGTAGCCCCAAGAGAGCTTAACGGGCTCTAGAAACGCCGCTCTTCCAGCTTTCGCTGTGACTGTGCTGCGGTTTCAGCGCAGGCCTGGCGTTTTTGTGTCTTTTTCGCGGGCACGCCTACAACGCTAACGACGCTTGTGCGGCAATACAATCTTCGCTTGAAAAGCACGTTCTCAGACCTACTGCGCTAAGAGCTCATGTAGGCTCACTGCCAACTCAGTTTCATAGAGAACTTGAAAGTACCGTTAATCATGCATTAGACACAAATCTCATATCTCGTGGTTGGACATTCTGTGTAGAAAATGTGTCACGTGTGGAAATATAAATCCCGCATTTTCATGCGTGGCGTTAATCAATGCGCTCTCCTCTGTTACATGGTCCGCAGAGCGATTCGACGAATTAAAAGCTTGATTTAGCTGTATATGTATGGCGAGGTGCGAATGATCAGAATAATAAATTTCGCCCCGCCACGGTGGTCTAGTGGTTATGGCGCTCGACTGCTAACCCGAACGTCGCGGGATCGAATTCCAACCGCGGCGGCTGCATTTTCGAGGTAGGCAAAAATGTTTGAGGCCCGTGTACTTAGATTTAGGTGCACGTTAAAGAACCCCAGGTGGTCGAAACTTCCGGAGCCCTCCACTACGGCGTCTGTCATAATCATATCGTGGTTTTGTTACGTTAAACACCAGAGATTATTATTATTATTATTATTATTATTATTATTATTATTATTATTATTATTATTATTATTAGAATAATAAATTTCAACCGTCATTTCTCGCAAATAGCATTAAGATGAGCGAAAAGATCCTGTCACGACTTACAATATTTAGAGTAACCTGTGTTTTAAGTGCCAAGAATTTCTTAGCGAACCTCAGGCACTTTGGCTGTTTCTATCTACGTATCTATCTATCTATCTATCTATCTATCTAGCCGCCTACGTCTGGGCACTCTCCTGGCCGTCTCCATTACTTGTAATATACCAAAATTGGCATAGCAGGGGATCAATGTATGACGAACACGGTTCATTGGTCATGACATGAATAACGCAAAATACCTGTCACGTAGGTCATCAAACCCTTTCTCTCAGTCACGTGTGGCACATACCCGTAAACCAGAGTTAATGTTATGCGGGTATGTGCCACACGCGATACAGAGTCTCAACCAACGCAATTACCGCGAACACGCACATTGACACGCAAGGAAAGTGATATTAATAATAATTGTTGGGGTTTTATCTCTGAAAACCACGATATGATATTAGCGACGCCGTAGCGAAGGGCTCCGGAAATTTTGACCATCGGGTAATGTTTAACGTGTGCAAAGATCGCACAGAACACGGGCATCTAGCATTTTGCCGCCATCGAAACGCCAATGCCGCGGCCGGGATCGAACCCGCGACCTTCGCGTCAGCAGCCGAGCATCTTAACCGCTACACCATCGTGGTGGACGCAAGTAAAGTGAGGAAAATGAAGAAAGAACACCCCTGGAAGACGCTCGCCTACCGTCCACTCCACGTGGTCCGACACGGGGACCACGTGGATTACGCAATACCCGCCGTCAATGCTTCCTACAATAAATCTGCTGAGAGAACCAGGCCTCTAATCATTACCGGTGACTTCATTGATTTATTAAGACCCAGCAACGCTTGGTCCTTATACTGCGTGAAAGACGGATTGGATGTGGAGACGGCATCAAAAGACCTCGCTGCCACGTCCACGACAGGAGGCATCATATATCATTTCATCGTTAGAGGCATCCAGGATTTCCACCAGCTGCACTATATACCTCGCACGCACTTCACTACACTTAGACTCCTCATAGCCGCGATCAGGAACTGATCCGATTAACAAGTCCGATACAGCTGCTGGTGCTCACTGATCACGGTGATGATGACCTTGCTCAAGAACTGTCAAGAACCCCTTCTACACATACACACGAGTTCGTGAAACGTGCGTGCGTTCTCCGTATTAACGGACAAGTATTAGCATAACAACTGTAACTGTGACTGTAACGTACATGCAGTGCGCCTGCGCGTGCCACTCGGCTGTGTATATATCTAGGGAAACTTTCCTGAATGAAGCTTAGTTGCGAGTAACGCCTGTCCTATGCATCTGTGTTCCTACTTTGTCCTGTTTGGATTCGCGCTATCCAGTATTGAAAAATATAAGCACTACATATCAGCTTACCGCGTCTGGTGTAGGTAACACCCATGTTGCTGTTGGCATCGTTACGCAACTGCAAAGAACTGGTTACATAATACATATGCGACTCTTAAACATATGAGTATGCGTATACCACTTCCATATTTCTCTAGCGTCATTCCGTAACGTTTCGCTCGATGTGAAAAATTACGCCACAGTCACCATCCTGCGCATGCTTCGCATAACATCGATTCCCACGGTACGTGGGATCTGCCAAATTTTTTTCGTATGTCATGTGCAGAAACCACGCGCCACCAGTAAGGCGCTATCAAAACGGCAAAATCGTCACCAGTGGATGCGCGTGATTTTTCGACCAAACGCACATTATTTTGTGTTTGACGACTCGGCAAGAAGTTCATCGATTTCCGGAAGTCTCGATGTTTGCTTATGTAACAACTGCGTCGCCCACATATAAGCACATATACTTGGCACGCGCATTGCGTGCTCGAACTAGGTGTGTGGATGGATGCAGTACATAACCGCATATACGCCCAATAGAAAGGCACTTAGCCGGTGCTTCTGTTTCTCCGAGGCTACGGGTAAGTCGGCACGTGTCGATTGACAGAGTTGGCCCCCGAGCAGTCGTGAAATTATATACACACGCGAAATGGCAGTATAACGTCGACGCCCCTAAAGTGCTCGCTTGTTCAGACCACTGCGCTCGTATACAACCGCGAGGCAGGCAACGGCGCAAACAAAAAGGAACGGGCATACCCGTAAGGTGCAATTTTGTTCCTTATTTTTCCGCCAGCCATTAGGCAGAGAAATGGAGTGGCGTGAACGTTTTCACCACCAGTATAAGCCAAGAAGGTGTGTCGAGTGCGGCGGGCGCACTCTAATGATCATTTTGAGGACAGAATAGCGCCGAACGAGCCGTTCCTTGGCCTCCTCCTGAAAAACTTGGAATTTTTCCGCACAAGAGGGAGGAGAGCAAGAACTTGTGACACGTGTTTGCGCCATGTTGCGCGTTATTCATTGCACATTCGAACCATGTATACGACCCAAGGGCACTTATTGTCATCCGCCCGCAGGATGCATTTAGATTTTACAGGGGAAACCTTTTCATGTCTGGTCTTCTAATGTGAAGCGCTCTTTGTCCATTCCAGCGGACGTCGCGCTTGCACGATTACCAGGGACTTGCCTCAGTTTCCAGAGTTACTTTTTAGGGATTGTTGGCAACAATCAACGCTTTAGCATGCCAGGGGCGTCATCGTCATGGCCAATGACGCCAGGCCACTTGTCGTCGCCATCGTCCACATATGATAGCAGTGATGCCAACTTAGTAGTCACTGTTAACTGACAGCCTACCGGCGATATGCGGCTGTATTGCTGTCGTTGGCATCATCAACATTCACTGCTAAATAACTTGTTATCGCTTCAGGCCTCCATCTTCCCTTAACTTTTAAAGACGATAGTCTTTCTTGGGGAACTTAAACGCAGAAATTTTGGTCTGTCTTTCTGTCTGTCTGTCTTTCTGTTTGTCGGCACGTCCCTCGATTCAGCCACTCGGCCAAAGTTGAACCACTTGCCCAAGGGCCAGCCGTCTTGAACTGGTACGGCTGTTCATACTTGTGAACGTTGTCGATCAAAAAGTAAATATCATGCATATCTGAGGTGCAACATCACTAGGTAAGTATTAGGTGGCGTGTTCCTTTAATAGAAAATGCATACATACGTAATTTTAAGGACCCTAGTTTCTTAAGCTGCGCTGAAAATGCATAAGAATGGAAGCTTGAGCGAGTTGGTATGCGTTCATCTTTGTTGAAACAGCGCTCACTAGACGACGACGAAGTAAAAGAAGGCACAGGACAGGCGCTGCCTGTCCTGTGCCTTCTTTTATTTCGTCGTCGTCTAGTGAGCGCTGTTTCAACAAAGCTGAAAATGCGACTGCGCTGAAATTTGCCTTCCTCCGTGCCCTTCGCACGAGCTCATTGTTGTGTTTCGGTTTCGGTTCTGTATTGCACTGTACGAATGCCATGGGTTGGTGTTGAAAAACTTTAGTTTTGAGAAGGCCAAGAAGGTGAAAAAAAATATTTAAAAAAACGAAAAAGCAGCGTTGTGGGCGGCCTTCAGGCTGCCGGTTGTGGGCGCCGCTCTGGCGTTCCTGTTTTACCCAGGCGACGTGTAAATAAAAGAGTGTGTGGAGAGTACTCGTTGAGTGCGGACGTTTCTCTGCTTCAGCGCTTCGCGCCAAACCGTGCACGTTTTCGGGCTGGCTGGCGTCCCCGCCGGTCGCGTTGGTCACCGCTGGTCTTCGCCTGCTGCTGCGCCGGGACTACCAGCACGCAACACAGCACTAATGTTTCCCGACGTATTGCCAGATGGCGTCCATATCTCACACAGCGCCTCTTCTATCGTCTTTACACGACATTTGCAGCGAAGCACGCAGATACGCGGCCAATTTTTGTCTTGTATAGCAAGTTGTGCAGACATTCATATATTTCCGTGGATCACAGGTAGCACGTTATAGTTATTTACAACTTAACAAGGCAGCAGCGTCCCCGCCCAGATGACTGAAGCGCGACCGCCGATTGCGTCCACGACTAAAGCAGTCCAGTCCCGCTCGTTGTGCCGGATGACGGTGTCACCGGTCGTCCGGCTCATGACGTCTGTCTAGAGTTCGCACGCAATGGTGCAGGCTCATATTCTAGCTGTCAGTTGTGCGGAATCCCGCAAGGTGGCGGAAGGGTTAATAAAGGTAAATAGAGAAGCACCCGTTTGTAGCACTAAGCCACTACGAAATCCATACGGATTTCTCAGAAAAAAAATTACAGCATATCCACGGGTGAATGATGAAGAGCTTGGGCGAAGCTCCTGAAGCAATCATAGTCTCGGGAGGCGCTTCTCGTTGAGCCCGTTTCGCAGCGGCGTCCTTGGCGCGCACCGTCTCGGGATCCGCCTGGCTGCCGCCAAGCGAGCGCCAAGCAAGCGAGCCTCTCGGGATCGAGAGGCTGCCACCAAGCGTGCGCGACGCCAGGCGGATCTCGAGGCGGTGCGCGCCCGCGGAGCCGCCGCCAAGCGCGTGCGGCGCCAGGCGGCAGCCTCTCGATCTCGCACCTCGGTATCCTGCCGACAAGCACGAGACGCAGCGGCCTTCCGCACCCGGCGCTTCTCGTCGTCCATGGTCCTCCAAGCAGCACGATCCGGCAAGCGCACTCCTCCACGTACGGCGACGATCAAGGAGAATGAGAGATAACGGGCGCAGCAGCCAATCTGAGAGCAGCGGCACCTATAACGTAATCCAGCGTGCATTCACCCAACCGCCATATTGCACACATCTCTATGGGACAGCGCCATTTATTGAATGATACGGGAGACACGACGGCGGGTGAACGCAGGACGGAGCGAATACCGACCAGGTGATGCTATAAGGAGCTTCGCCCCTAAAAGCTGCTCAATTGTGGAAGAATTCGTCCTGGTCCAGAGATCGAACCCTGGACCAAGGAGCTTTCCGAGGCGGTCGCTCTACCAAGTGAGCTAACCAGGAAGCTAGCAATTGGCAGCGCGAGGGCGAATTTGTCGACAACTCGAAGCATATATGCACACGTATTATTCGAATTCGCCTTCCCGAACATCCCGAACATCCCTTCCCGATCGCCCCGAACAGGCGTTGGTCCCAGGTTCGCTCCCCGGAGCGGAACTAATTTTTCGGCAACTAAGAAGCTTTGTTCCTGAGAAATCTGTATGGATTTGCTTGTGCTTTCATGCTACAAATGGGTGGTAGTCAATTTCCCTTTCCCAGGCTCATATTCATCCGCCTTTGAGGAAGAGATGCTGTCTCCTTAAAGGGGTAATGAACCACACCTCGGGCTTGGTGAAAAAGGACATCCTGCGGAAAGCAGACACTCATATATTAACAGCTAAGGCAAATCGTACAGCCGTGCGCGGCAAGAAGCGAAGCGAAGCGCGAAGTTTCTCAAGCGCGCTCTCTCCATACAGAGGCTCGTCCTCACCCTCTTCGGCGGGCGGGTTGCTTGCAGTTTGACGTCGAACACGGTGTTAGAATAGGTTAGGTGTACCGACGTTCCGCCTCCGCCACGCAGCCTCCTCGTCAAACATAGGGACGCGCTTCGCGTTTTTTCCGACAGGCTGCGCTGGGTGTATCGAGACTTCAGGTCAGCCGCTTCAACGGGGGCGTCGCTTACAAAGCTGCATTTGCGACAACTCTTTAACTGCTGGCCGTTCCTTTTTTATCAGGGTAACCGCACATATCAATCTGATTTGAAAGTAAATGCACAACATCAAGAAATTCAGTGGCGGTAGCCAACAGATGGAAACACATAGGAAATATAGCCTCTGCGAACAGCGATAATGAGTTTACAGGTGAACACGAATTTCAAAAATATTTTAGCTCGTGCACAAATAAGGCCACCGTGGCAAATTGGTTGAGGCCACCGCGACAAACTGGGTTAATAATAACATCTGGTGTTTTACGTCCCAAAACCACGATATGATTATGAGAGGCGCCGTAGTGGAGGGCTCCGGAAATTTCGACCATCTGGTGTTCTTTAACGTGCACTGACATCGCACAGGCCTCTACCATTTCGCCTCTACCGAAATGCGACCGCCGCGACAGCGGAACACCGTGCCCACGACCTTCGGGTCAGCAGCCGAACACCTTAGCCACTGGTCCACCGTGGCGGACCCGAACTGGGTTAGTCAAAAAGAAAAAGGTATTTCCTGAAAAAGAAAGCGGGGGTGAGGGGGTTGACGTCTCTCTATATGATACTTGTAAGAAGAAAGCAATACATTTGACAATGGTAGGTTAGAAATTCCTTTCATGGGTTGTCGTTGTGCATGCACCATATCGCATGGATTCAAGCAGCCGCCCACGGTGTTAGTTATTGTTCAGCCGCCTTTGAAACGTTTACACGTGCTGGCTGGCGCGTGTTAGTGAAGGTTAACGTCCTTTTACCGACCAATCCATCATGACTCACCATGTGCCATTCTGATTTTGCCTCTCGTTATTCGTCACAGACATGCTGTTTGTTGCAGTAGAAGTAGAACTTTGTACCCTGCTCTGGGTGCACAAACGTGAAATGGCCGTGCCCGTTTCCTTTTCAGCGTCCTAACCATTTGCTTTCCAGTTTTTCTTTCGGGAATGAGAGGAATTGGGAGTGACACCATATTCCGTGACGTCACTGTCTGACCCGTTAAAACTAACACGCCAAACCAGACGAGGCCCCATTCGTGCACATACGTTCGCCAGTCGAAACGCCTGCCGCCTAAATGCTAGCCTATTTGAAATAGCTTATCCTTGTTCATCGTGTCCATATTTACACAACTTATATTGTCCAGATGGGCAAGAAGTGCTGTTTGCCGCGATGCATCTCGGGCTGCAAATCGTGCACGGAGCAAATTTGCTTTTTCGCGGCTCCGAAGGGTAGTGACCGCTTGAAAATGTGGCCACTGCTATTCCACGGAAAAATCGCGAGTTGCAAACAACAAATTTTCTTTGTGAAAAACATTTTGATGCGCGATTTGTCACCAAATCATGGTAAGCGCTATTTAAAAGGAAACGTTCTTGTGAGGAAACATTCTTTCGTATCATTTAGCCGCACCATACAATACTCGAGCTAAAGCAGCTTTTTCAGGCAAAAATATGTAAAATTCGTAGATTGTGCCAATACTGTGATAAAATTCGTGGCGCACCATAAAGTATATAATCTTGCAGTCTATATATTTTGAATATGTCAAAGAGCGGCTTCGTAATCATCGGCCACAAGCTGTCATCCACTTCATTGCATTCTCTTTCAATCCTGTATTTTCAGACGTGGGAGCGGCGCGTCACCTGCTAGTGCACGCCCCGAAAGACATAGTTATTTTATTCCATTACATCAAAGCATCCGTCTTCTCGCAAATGTTTACAGAAATTGCAAATAAGCGGTTCGTAGTAAAAGATTCTGAAGACTCACTTGATCTCATATGCGAAATGCCCCTTAACATGACTCCTGCTCTTTATATGATGCTGACCGCAAATACATTAATTAATATTTCGAGGGCAAATGAAGGGTCAATTCAACACGCGTCACGCAACTGCAGATTTACATTTGTAGACAAATGCGGGCACGATCGCCTAGGCCACGGTGTTGCCGAGGCCGAAGGTGGTGTTTATGAGCTTCACGCCGCATGCCGAACCGTCATGCATAAAACACTACGAAGTCTTTATATCTAACTTATGTATATGATATTACAATACCACACAATCCTCACAGGGCCTTGCGATATTGCTAAACACGCTAAAACACCGAATGTTAGAAGCGTCAGGTTTGTGCTGGGTATAGCCAGGTGGCCACCTAGAGTTACTGTATAGTAGCATATACAGTAACTCTATGGCCACCGTCCCGCGCGCGCCTCCTTTCGGCAAGGAAGGGAAAGAGGTCCCCGATTTCTCCTCATTCCAATGCGCCGTCGCTCCACCTAAACTATTCTAACACCGTGACGTCAAACAACCGATAACATGCTATTGGCCAATAGCCGACGTAAATCAAGAGCGGCGTTTCGATGATATGGACTTCTTGCCACGGGGCGCCGCCGCGTGTCGGAACCGCGCTCCGCACAGTGTATACTAGCATTACACAATAGCCACACCCGCGCACACGAATCGCCACGGGAGAGAGAGATCGCGTTTCATCGCGCGCGCTCAAGGTCATGATCTGCACTGACGTAACTTCCTTCCCCCTTGGCCTCCCCTCCCCGTGTAGCTTCCAGCGCGCTCGTCAGGTCGAGAGAAGAGAGAAAGCGCTTAAAGCGTGCGACAAATCGCTGTAACTCCGCTCGTTCTTGAAGGATTCGAGCAATGTTTGCAGCAATTGATTCACGAGTCAATAAGCTCTAATACCGAGGTCATTCGATGGCTCCGCCACGATGGTGTAATGGTTATGGCGCTCGACTGCTGACCCGAAGGTCGCGGGATCGAATCCCGGCCGCGGCGGCTGCATTTTCGATGGGGGCGAAAATGTTTGAGGCCCGTGTACTTATATTTAGGTGCACGTTAAAGAACCCCAGGTGGTCTAAATTTACGGAGCTCTCCACTACGGCGTCTCTCATAATCATATCATGGTTTTGGGACGTTAAACCCCAGATATTATTATAGAGGTCATTCTATGATTACTTAGAAAAGTGGTTCAGGACACCTTTGAGTTGTATGCGACTAATGTATCTCTACTGGTCTTAGTCAACTGATGGATGGTTAGTCATATCCTGGCTTAATAACTTTCTCTCATAACAAAGGGACGATCGTCCAAGTTACTGAGCTAGGCGAGTGTGAGTATCTCGGCAAAATACAGCGGAAACTGGTGTATCAATCTTGAATGTTTTTTAGATGCGAAAGCATCTCTTGCTCGGGGGTATGTCACGCGGCGTGGTAGTCTGCACGCGGCGTAGTAGTCCGCACTCACACTACGCATGCGCAACTCGCCTCCTTCCCTCTCCACTTCTCTACCAGCACCTGCTTGCGCTTCTCCTGCGCTTTCGCTTCTGCTCTCAAGGCGCATGCGCCTTGAGAGCAGACTTGAGAGCAGTCTTCTCTCCTTCAAGTGGTAGAGCGCTGCGCGCGTTCAGTCCAGCGCTTGCCTCGGTTGGCTCCTCTGAAATGAGGGCTCGACATGCCGAAATTCTCTCCTGCGCAATGCCGCGATGAGGACCAGCGCACGCGCGTCCCCTCCCCCTCTCTCTCCTCTCCTACGCTGCCTCTCTCGCGCGCGCCTGTCGACCGCGTTCCCCGCACGCCCTGTGAGAATTAACGGCCAGGCTAGAGGGAAGACACGAAGCGCGTAGGGTTCCTCTTCGCTTTCCACCACGCGAGGTCGGTAGCATGCCCAGCGAGCGCCAACGGAACGCGATCGTGCAAGTGCTCCGGCTTCGCATCGCCTCATGGTCCCCTTTAGCGGGAGATGGTGTAATTTTATTGCTTTACCGCAGTTGTAATAGAAAGAAATAAAAATATACAAGCTTTAATTGTATGCTGAAGATGTCTAACGTGGCTAATCGCCTGGCTTGCTACTCCGGGTGCTGGATGGTAATTATGGAATGCAGAGTGACGCGAATAGCAGGTACCATCGCCAACACATATATACACAAGCTAGTGTTCAGGAGATTTCGTCGAGGCTTGCAACGTCAGAGATAAGAGCAGCAATTTCGTGACGCATAACGCGCAGGTGGAGCTATGCGATGGGCCGAGAATAAGCTGCACGAATTACAAGTTCGTAATTCCGGTCTATGGCATCACGAACGCTGTGCGGACAATTGGGCTTAGGTTGATAAGGCATCCAACCTCTTGCGCTAATTCGATATATGTCTCAAGTAAGTAAATGTTACCAACTAGCCCAACACTCATCTCTAATACTGCGGCTTGTTAGCCGCAGGAAAATTAGTTGGCGTTCTTTCTGAACTTAGTGGTGTGTCACTCATGCAACGTGAAGTAACATTAATTCACGCGAATAGCGAGACAAGGCTGAAGCAAGGACAAAAGAGACTTAGAAATGGGGCCCCAAAGAGCTTGGGGGGCCAAGAAATTTGAGAGCCGCCAGGGCGCATGCGCAGAACACAAGGCACTCTCGGGCTCTTGCGTTCGCGTTGTACCAAGAACCAAAAATCGGAAACTAGCGCAGGTCTCCAATTCTAAAACTTTCTAATGAGGTAAAGGGACACAGTATGCATGACTGCATGACTGGCCCGCCTTGACTTCCCGGAAGTACAAAAAAAAATCACAGCATATCCACGGAGTGAATGATGATGAGTGGGCAAAGCTGCGGAGGTTCATCGGTAAACCGTGAATCTTCCGTGAATTCTGCCCAGCACATCATCACCGACGTGAGATCGGGCGCGTTTATACTGAAGGTTCGATGAGTTATGACGACTTGCGGCGCACTTTAATTTTACATGTACGCTGTGAATTTTCATTGTTTAGAAAACCATTGCTTAGAAAACATCTGGCGTCTTTCGTTAAGCAGCTGGCGTCTTTTCGTTTTGCTTGAGAAACATCTGGCGTTCTTTCGTATTGCTTTTAGAAAACATCTGGCGTCTTTTGTTGATTTATTTCATCAATCAACGGCGTTTTGAACAAAATTTTTATTGTTTAATCACGCACAGGAGAAATCTCACCAGGCACTACCTTGGAGGTAAAGAATGGCTGCTAATGGGAATGAGAGACAGAAGAAGTCGGCTTTTAGCTAACGCTGCGAATTTTTTATTGTTCAACAACGCACAGGAAAAATCTCCCACCGGCACCACCTTGCAGGTCAAAGCGTAAGACTGGTTACATACTACGCTACGAGGGACGAACGGGTGCCGCTATAAGGAGCTTCGCCCCTAAAAAAAAAAAGAACTGTGGTCCTACTCTAATCCTTGCTTATGTGCAAATATCACGCGCACATAAGTGACGGTCTCAGTTCTGGTAATTAAGCTTCCCATGCATTCCGAAGCTAAAGTAAAAAAGAAATCGCGAAGGACACAGCATTAAAAAAAAGAAGAAGAAGAAGTAATCGCCACTGTCCGCATCACATTGCTGCCGGTCACTTCAATGATCCGAAATAATACAGGATTTGAATATAAAATTTTCTTTTAAAAAATGCCGCTGTCCCCCAGCGTGAAACAATAGCTATTTCCCCCCTATAGAAGACTATGCATTTTGTTTGTGCCGAACTTCAAGGGTGAAAAAGAGATCAAGAAAATTTTTATAAGAACATATCGGCCGAACAAACGGGGCAACTTTATGCCGTTGCTTGGCGAACAAAAGAGGAGCCCGATGGTTTGGAGAAGATATTGGTAATGTACGTCCTACTCCCCCCCCCCCCCCCCCCCCCCCCCCCCCCCCGTCGTGTGCCAAACGAACCGTTCCAGACTGTGCGAGGACTGGAAATGGAGATAGAAGTAGGTGGGGGACACGATGCCATGAACTGTTTCGCTTTCGCGTATTCCCTAGACACTACGGGAGCCCCATTTGACAGCGCACGAAAAACAAGAGTTGCTTTAAAATATGTCAAAACGTCCGATACACTCTTGGTATGAATTCTGTGTGTTGTTTAAATGTGTTTGTTGTAAAGCTCTCATTGTCAATTTGCTTTCTTGTTTTTTTTTTTTTTTTTGAACAGCATGCAATGGAACAGCTTTCTGGGCTGAAACGTGCTTGAGACAGCTAGAACATAGAGGCTATGCAGTAGGCCACAGAGGTCTTTCGACTACAGCAACTGCAGTAATACACTTCTCGCGGTTGTCGCCGCCGCCTAAATACCACAGATTCTTGGTGACAGTTATGGTCCGCAAAACATAAAATTATCGCCCTCGCTTTTGTACTTTTTTTCCTCCCCCTTAACGTCCTTACTTCTGCATAAAATATCAAATTGCACGTGCGCATATTGAGTATCGGACCTGATCACGATCCAACATCAAAGAAAGGTTTAAGGCAGTCATTAGGAAACTACACGTGCGAAGCTTCTTTAGTGAGTCACAATTGGCCCCGTTTCCTTTCACTCCATTCACCAACTGCGCCATAGCCATCATTTAAACATATTATTTTAACCATACCGTTGACACACCCTTGGCTTTCGACTGACGCTTCGCAGTGGACGAGTTGTTAACCAATCAGATATCTGATACGTCGTACAAGTGCTATTGCTTATAAAACATTATTCGGTTGAACCATTCAGTGTCTGCAGTTACAATATTGGCTTTCTTCTCTGCGGCTTGACGTCTAAACTACAAAAAAAAAAAAAAAATGGGAGGACCCTTAAGCTTCGCCTTTAAGAGTTGAACGCGATAGCGAAATCCGGCCCCCAGTGCGCACTTCAACCACTAAGTGCATACTTATTAATGTATATTGTTACACACACACACGCACACACGCGCGCGAATTTTACAGACTTTCGATCTAAAGGAACAGTCGCATGGCCTCCAAGATATACGCCGCGCGCCGGCCCTGTCGGATGCCATGAAAAGTCGAGACATATTTCTCACAATGCCTCACAGATGGCAGCACATTATCTAGCGTTTGCTGCGTTGGCTTGATATGTTTCCGCTAGATGGACATAGTTGTCCATTTTAGAGCTGTTTGAAAGTTCGTGTGTGTATTTAGCGGCGATGGCTGCACTATCCCAGCGTTTTTCGACGTAGTTTGATGGCCTCGCGAATGCGCCTACAAATCGCCGAATGGGCTCGTTTTCGTCGTGACTCCTGCCGAACAAAATGCGTCGAGATTCCTTTCACTACAGGACATTTATGTAGTGTTTTTTTCCGAAGCAGCTGCAAGTAACATCGTGGCTTTGTGGTCAGACACCTGCTTGCCACGCGAACGGCCCGGGTTCGATCCTCATTGGGACCGGAGATTTTATCGTTTATTTTATTTGCTACTTTCTCGATTTTTCGCTCACGGATGATTTTTCGCTCACAACCAACGGTGCCGACGCCGACAGCGGAATTTCTGCGACACGAGCTCTCTAACGCTACCGCGTTAAAAAGAAATACAGCAGCTAAGAGCGTCGTAGTTCCGTCTCGACGAGAAATCGGTCTGCCGCGTCTTAGAAAAGAGCGTGCAGTAACGCAGCCCACCTAATTCCCATGCTTTCACATCTAAAGAGGCGGTGAAATAAAAAGAAAAAGAAGATAGATGCTATTTAACAGGGCATTCGGTTGGACTCTATAAGAAACCATTTTGAGTGCGGAGCAAAAAGCCAGTGGCTGATTAGCACCGTGCAGAGGTTTTAAAC
>NW_023616337.1:0-23238 GCF_013339695.2 Rhipicephalus sanguineus
AATAAGTAAGAGACGGTTTAGAGTATTGGTGGCAGAAAAGTAGAGATAAAGTACAAAATAAATAAACTGGAAAAAAAAGGTCATTCTGCCTTAAGAGGCAGAGAGATGGACCGTGAATTTATATTTTTTGGTATAATAACGTAGATTAATCAATGTAGATAAGGCATTAGGACAACATGAAACAAGGAAGTTTTTTTTTCTTTCTTTTTTTCACCTTCGAGCCTGGTGGCAGACATGTCACCGCCCCGTTATAAAGGGGGACGCTCATAGCATCCATCCATCATCCAGCAGTGCCGGCCAGAAAAGTAGAGATAAAGAACAAAAATAAATATGGGGGAAAAATAAGGTCATTCTGCCTTAAGAGGCAGAGAGATGGACCTGGAATTTATATTTTTTGGTATAATAACATAGATTTAATCAATGTAGATAAGGTATTAGGCCAACATGAAACAAGGAAGCTTTTTTTTTTTTTTTTTTTTTCTTCGCGCCTGGTGGCAGACTGTCACCGCCCCGTTTTAAAAGGGACGCTCATAGCATCCATCCATCCATCCATGTCCTTAGGGACATGGTGCTTCGACGCATGCTTCGACGTGGTGCTGCTAGAGGACGGACGTGTTTTTCGTGGGCTCCGGAATGACAGCGTCAGATAAGTGGATTTTTTTTTTTTTCATGATTCGAGCTTGTTTTTTAGTTAAGCCACTAGATTGCAGCTTAATAGAGAGCTTACAACTTTGTACTGTTGGTACAAAGTGGTGTGACAGTCGCTTCGGGTGTTTTTTTTTTTTTAATATTTGTTTGTTCCGGCCACCACGTGGCTGAACGGTGCACGGGTGCTTGGAAGTGTAACATACTTGCGGAGTATCAGCGGAGTTTTGTGATATCATTGGCTTTAAGTGTATCTAATCCGCCCGCGCGAACGATCTATAGCCATGGTCAAAAAAGACCGTAAGTGTTCAGGATGCGGAATGGGGCGGAAAATAGAGGTTTGTGAGGATGAGACGACAGAGAGAGCTGACGCCAAGTGTAGCATGCGAGTTAGAGGCGAAGATGGAAATAATGAGTGGCCGCCCAGAATGAGCTCATGGTGAGAATCTCCGAGCTGGAGAAAGCGGTGGCGACAGAACGGGAAAAAACGATGGGCTATGGCGGAAAGGCTTAAGTCAGCCGAGGAGGGATTAGCAAAGGTAGACATGCCAGCAAAGGTAGCCACGGGGAACAAGGAAGCAAGCGGCAGCGGGAACAATGGGGCATCGACCCCCACAGTGGTAGGCGCGAATAAAGTCACTGGAACGGGAAAAGTACCGCGACCGTCGTGCGCGCCGCCATATTTGGTCCAGCGCCGCCGAAGCTGCGGCGGTGCGGTGTTGATTTTCACGTTGGAGTAACGCATGTTTTACGCATTGCGTGCTCTTTTGCAGCCCCGAATGAAGCACACCGTTGTTCTCTGACTGATTAGGAAAAAATAGCGGCAATTTCCACTTGCCTACATGCTCACGCACGCGTACTAACGCGATAAAGAAATGCGAACTGCGCGGCATTTACGCGCTCGGCTGTCTGCATTTATTAAATGCGAAGCATTTCTTAGCGAATTTCTGTGACTATGTACGTATCTATCTATCTATCTATCTATCTATCTATCTATCTATCTATCTATCTATCTATCTATCTATCTATCTATCTATCTATCTATCTATCTATCTATCTATCTATCTATCTATCTATCTATCTATCTATCTATCTATCTATCTATCTATCTATCTATCTATCTATCTATCTATCTATCTATCTATCCGCCCCCGACTTTGTGCTGTCCTGGCCGCTTCGTTAATGGGAAGTACACCAATTTGGTATGACATAAACATGACTGTATGAAAAATTAAATTAAGGCAATAACAATGAAAATATGACATGTATGCCATGTACGGCATGATTTAACATGCCACGCTCATGGTGCGCTCGCGCACCGCTTCGATAGCTTGACACACAATAAAATTGGTATGGCGCGACAAAAGTGTATGACGAACATAAGTGGCTGGTTATAACGTGCAAATCATGACAGACATGACATGTAAAACATGATTTACATGACATGGTTCGGGGCGCTCGCGGTCGTTTAATGAAATGCATAATACCAAAATTTTATGACGAGCTATTTCTGTATGACTAAACGTTAGTGATAGGTGGTCACATGAAAATCAGGACTTCCATGTAATGTACGGCATGACTTACTTGCCACGCTCATGCTGCGGATGGCGGGTGGTTCGCTAGCTTGAAATGCACCCAATTGGTATAGCGTGAGGTGACTGTATGACGAACACGAATGACAAGTGGTGACGTGAAAATCATGACGGTATTTATGTGGTCATACAGCCGCGTCACGCAATACCGATTTTGGTGCATATCAAGCAAGCGAATTGGCCGCGAGAGCATCATGAGCATGTCATAAAGATCCTGCCTTACATGACATGCGTACCATTATTTTCATGTTACCGCACGGTATTTATGTTGGTCATACAGTCACGTCACGGAATACCGATTTTGGTGCATATCAAACAAGCGAACCGGCCGCGAGGGCATCATGAGCATGGCATGTAAATCATGCCTTACATGACATGCGTACCATTATTTTCATGTTACCGCACGGTATATATGTTGGCCATACAGTCACGTCACGGAATACCGATTTTGGTGCATATCAAACAAGCGAACCGGCCGCGAGGGCATCATGAGCATGGCATGTAAATCATGCCTTACATGACATGCGTACCATTATTTTCATGTTACCGCACGGTATATATGTTGGCCATACAGTCACGTCACGGAGTACCGATTTTGGTGCATATCAAACAAGCGAACCGGCCGCGAGGGCATCATGAGCATGGCATGTAAATCATGCCTTACATGACATGCGTACCATTATTTTCATGTTACCGCACGGTATATATGTTGGCCATACAGTCACGTCACGGAATACCGATTTTGGTGCTATCAAGCAAGCGAACCGGCCGCGACAGCATCAGCCTATTTTTCATGCTACCAATCTGTTATTTGTGTTCGTCATACAGTCACGTCAGGCAGTACCAATCTGTAGCAGTCAGTTTTCATGGCGCGCTGATCATTATATATGAGCCCAAAGGCATCAATTTTACGCCAAACATAATAAAATGTATTGTGCATGAACCTCCTGCGACAACCACGCGAAACAAGCTGCACTAGTGCAGGGTAGGCGCCAACATTCCCCGAAACATTCGCGAATTCTCAATGAAGCGCTTACCTCACAATGCGGGTATCAGTCGTGGAAACAAATTTTTCCCGCCTAATTCTGTGCAGCCACACAAGCCCGTCGTTGGCATCCTTTTTCCCGCTGGGAATGGCAAAGAGGGCCTTACCCGGCATTCTTCGATGCCTCGATAGGCTTTCGATGAAGTCTCAAAACGATAAGGGATGTCGTAATGTTCCTTTACGCTTTGCTGAGCCCATAAAAACAATCGCCCTTCAAAGCGCCGTGCGTCTGCGGCCGGGAGGACACTAGCGAGGCGAGCGAGCTGGACCATTTATGTGGCGAAGCCGCCGAAAGGGCGCGGCGGCGAAGAGAAAAGGAACGCGGTACTTTTCCCGTTACAGTGACTTTAGGCGCGAAGGGGGAAACAGGTTTGGAAAAGACAGGTGCAAGGGTCACAGGACCCACCTTCCGCGAAGTAGTCTTGGGAACGGGAGGGGACAAAACAACAGCAGTAGCACGCGGTAGTAACAGGTGCAGTGGCCAGGTGCGGGACAGTCCAGCAGAAAAGTCGGATCACGTGATAATCGCCGGGGACTCGAATTTAGCTACATGCGCAGAAGCAGTCAAGGAAAGGGTGAGAGGCGACAAACGAGTTTTAATAGGGAAGTTCCCGGGCCATAGGCTGGGATCAGTGATGAAACAAGCTAACGCAAAACTCGCAACTAAGTCTAATGGACGTAACCTCGTGATAATCGCGGGAGGTCTAAACGACGTCTTGAGTAACGAATCAGCCGAACTAGCGACCACATTGGCGAAAGGTGTCGATGACATGCGCGCCATTTCCCCTCAGGTGCAGATAGTGGTATGCACAATACCGGAGGTACCGGTGCGTGACGGCAACCTGCAAAGAGCGGTTGTCGACGCAAACAAAGAGATATGGCAGATGAGTAGAGAGAAAGGCTCGAGGTAGTGGAAATAAACAGAGAGGTGCACAGGTGGGGTGGTTTTCGAAGAGACGGAATACACTTCGACAGGAGGCTTGGCCATGAGGTGGGTTGGCGTCTTGCAGGACGCGCAGTAGCTTTTTGGGGGGCACGCGGGCCCTTCGGTGCCCATGGTAGCTTGTAATGAGGAAAACAACCAGGGGGACTCTTTCACAGGTAGTATAGCGAAAAAAACAGAGAAAAGGTAAAAGAAGGAGAAGGCGCGTGTTGCAATTAGTTATATTAACATGCAGGGTGGCAGAAAAAAGGCAAAATGGTTAGAGATTGAGGAACAGTTAAACAAGGAACAGATAGGTGTTTATGCGGTTACAGAAACACACCTTAGAGACTTGGAAGAGCCACCACATATTGAAAATTATGTTTGGGAAGGATGTAACAGGATCACATTAGAAAGGAGAGGTGGGGGTGTTGGAATGCTAATTCATAGCAGAACAAAATGGGAGAGAGTGAAACAAACGTGTTCAGAGCACATATGGGTTTCGGGCACAGTAGGTGGAAAGAAAACGTGGCTAGGTGTAGCTTACTTGTGGACGGGGAATAACTGCAGAGAAAAGAATCTGGAGATAGTGAAATGCATAAGCACCGATATTAAAGAATTTGGTCATGATGCCGAAATAATCCTTCTAGGGGACATGAACGCTCACATTCGTGACCTTGACGGATATTCAGACACCAATGGCAAGTTATTGGTAGATCTCTGCGAGCAACATAGTCTTGAGATAGTTAACGTGGGGCCTAAGTGTGAGGGGCAGATCACGTGGGAAGTCAGAAACAGGCAATCGAGCATTGATTACTGTCTCATGACAGAAGGAATATATGACAAACTTAGAGAGATGAGAATAGACGAAGAAGGCATTAACAGCTTGGGTAGTGATCATAAACGCATAATATTACAAATGGGATATAAAACTGAAAATAAGAACACAGAATCAAAGTTTGGCAGCTCGTATCTAAATGACAAACAAATAACAATATAGCCGCAAGAGTCGAGGAAAAAGTAGACGAACTACCAGGCAAAGACTGGAAGTATAGTGAGCTGCTACATGTAATCACGAAAGAAATGGAAATAGAGAAGAAAACTATTTGTTGGAAAGGAAAGAAAAAGCCAAAAAGTTGGTGGAACAAAGAAATCCGGGAAGCAATCGAGATGCGACGTCAGGCATCACGGGGGCACAGACAGGCAAAAAAGGAGAAAGCGACCACAGGACGAAGTCAACCAAATATGGGAAATATATTTAGAGCAAAAATCCATTGTGCAGAAATTAGTCGAGGCAAAAATTAAAGGTGAAAGTGAACGCTGGATGACAGAGATTCGCGAAAAAAAGAAGGCCGCGCCTAGGATATTTTGGAGCCACCTAAAAGCGCTGGGTAGGAAGTCTGTCACAATGCAACAGCATATGGTAGATGAAGGAGGAAATAAATTGGAAGGATATGAAGCGCTAGGTTACATCCGAAAGATAACAGCCGATTCGTTTAAAAAGGTCCCCCAGGGGATTCCCCCGGTGAGTAAAAGTACGCAAAGGAGTGCAACCGACGAAGACGTATTACTAGAGAATTTCAATTGGAAGAAGGCCGAAGGAAAAATTCCTAAGCGCACTACTCCGGGCTTAGATGGGGTTCCCGTCAGCCTCATTAACGTACTCGGACATAACACTAAAGAAGCACTGCTGAAAGCCGTAGAAAAGTGCTTGCAGAAGAGGGAAATACCAGACAGTTGGCGAAAAAGTAGAATGAACTTAATCTATAAAGGCAAGGGAGAAAAGGATAACATTCGCTCGTATAGACCGCTAACAATTACATCGGTGCTATACAGGTTGGCGATGCAGGCAGTAAAATTAAAAATAGAAGCGTGGGTAGAACAAAATGATATTTTGGGAGAACTTCAGAATGGATTTCGAATCGACAGGCGGTTAGACGATAATCTGTTTGTTCTTACCCAGTGTATAGAAATATCTAAAATAGAAAACAGGCCCTTATACGTAGCTTATCTAGATATCACCGGGGCGTATGACAACGTTAATCAGGAAATTTTGTGGGATATATTGAAGGAAGTGGGCATAGGTGACGACTGTGTACAGCTTTTGAAGGAAATATACCGAGAAAATACAGTTTGTATAGAATGGGAAGGAATAAGTGGCAAGGACAGCGTTGAAATGAGCAAGGGGCTGAGACAGGGATGCCCTCTGTCCCCGCTGTTATGCATGCTGTACATGGCGAGGATGGAAAAAGCGCTAGAAGGTAGCAACATTGGATTTAATTTGTCACACAAACAGGTCGGAGCGATGGTTGAGCAGAAGCTTCCTGGTCTATTTTATGCTGATGATATTGTCTTATTTGCGGACAGTCAAGATGATATACAGCGACTGGCAGATATATGCGGAAGGGAGTGTGAGGCTCTAGGACTAGGATTTAGTGCAACAAAATGTGGATTGATGGTATTCAATGATCACGGAGACCATACGGTCTTAATACAGGGCCAAAAAATACCGAGGGTAAGCGAGTACAAGTACCTCGGAGTATGGGTAAATGAGGGGGATAGATATATGGAAGTACAAGAGAAAGCATCGGTAGCAAAGGGAAAGAGGAATGCTGCAATTATGAAGCACAGAGCTTTATGGGGATACAATAGGTACGAGGTGCTTCGAGGGCTGTGGAAGGGTGTGATGGTTCCGGGGCTTACATCTGGAAACTCAGTGGTGTGCATGAAGTCAGAGGTGCAATCAGGAATGGATGTAAATCAAAGGACGGTGGGCCGCCTCGCGTTGGGCGCTCACGGGAAGACGACAAATGAGGCGGTAAAGGGTGATATGGGATGGACAGGCTTTGAAGTGAGGGAAGCGCAGAGCAAAATGAGATTCGAAGAGAGGCTGAGGAAAATGAAGGAGAGTAGATGGGCAGAGAAGGTTTTCAGGTACTTGTATAGAAAAAGCGTTGACACGCAGTGGAGAAAGAGAACTAGGAGGCTCACCAGTAAATATACGGCTGGCAGTGCGGGCGATATGACAACAAGGAGCATTAAGCGGAAGGTCAGAGAGGCGGAGAGGATTTATTGGATGACAGCGATGGAAAAGAAGCCGGCTCTGAGTAACTACCGAAAAGGAAAAAACGAAATAAGGAGGGAAAGGTTTTATGATAATTCAAGGGGAAGCGCTTTACTGTTTGAAGCAAGGTCGGGCTGCCTTAGAACGCGTAGTTATAAAGCGAATTCAGTAACGAAGAAGAACAATGTACATGCTGCGGGGGAACTAAGGAAACGATGGAACATGTACTGATTGAATGTGGCGATATTCACCCAGGTATACGTGTGGGCACGAGTCTACATGAAGCCTTGGGTTTTAGGGACAACAATGCAAAGCTGAACACGTCCGCGATAGAAATAAGTAAGAGACGGTTAGAGTATTGGTGGCAGAAAAGTAGAGATAAAGTACAAAAATAAATAACTGGGAAAAAAAAGGTCATTCTGCCTTAAGAGGCAGAGAGATGGACCGTGAATTTATATTTTTTGGTATAATAACGTAGATTTAATCAATGTAGATAAGGCATTAGGACAACATGAAACAAGGAAGTTTATATTTTTTTTTCTTTCTTTTTTTTCGCCTTCGAGCCTGGTGGCAGACATGTCACCGCCCCGTTATAAAGGGGACGCTCATAGCATCCATCCATCCATCCATCCAAATACACGCAGCAGACATGCGGCTTGAAGCACAAAGCGTCAAATCGCAGCCAGGTAACACAGACCAACAGAACCACCGCAAGAAGTCTCAGCGTAAGAAAAGGCGGACCACCGGGAAAGGGCACCCGCCCACGAGAACATACGACTGTGCTGGCGGCGGCTCCCAACAAAGTCCCCCCATTGAAGCAAAAGAAGGTGACAAGTGGGACGGGACTGAAAGCCCCCGTTCTTGTCGGAACTCGCAAAGCTGCCCACCGACGGGAATACAAAAAGAGGTGGTGCTAGTTGGAGACAAGAACATCGAGATTGTAGCTGAGACTGTTGTCGCAGAGCTTGGATCACCGACCGCCCTTAAGTGCATAGCTGGCAGAAGTGCGACGGCTGCTGCCATCGCCTATGCAAAAAAGTACGACAAGGAAGCTGAAACGCGCACGCGACAGTATATCATGCATGCCGGGTTGCATGACGTACTGAGAGGAAAACCGGAGGATGTCGCAAAGGCCCTCAACCTACAGTGGACAGGGAGGCCTCGGAGCTTAATTGTCTGTTCCATTCCAGAGATATACGGAAGGGGGGGGGGCGAAACACGGGCCGCTGTTGTGCTTGCCAATGCCAAGATCAAGAAATGGTGCAGGAAGACGGGAAACCGCTTTCTAGATTTGGGGAAAGTGGTGCAGTCGACTGGTTTTCAAAAAGACGGTCTACACTATAACGAGAAGACAGCAATGGAAGTCGGCCGAGTCATAGGCAGAGTGGCGGCGCCTTTTTTAGGCCTTGGACTATCCCATCAACGGGAAAAAGGGGCAACAAAAACCACGACGCCATGTCTCGGCAAAAGCCTATGCAACGAGCCCCCTGGACCTCCGCATCGGAGCTGGGAACCGACACAACATCGGCTGTCGAACAGAGGGAAGCGTGGGCAAGGGAACAGGACAGATCCAGAGCAAGGAAGACTGGCCCAGCTCATCGAGAAGACCCTAGAGAAAGTGCTGTCCAAGAAATGGCCCACTCTGTGAATGACGTCCAGGGGTCCGACGGAGCTGTACGACGGACACCACGGCATCCCAAGGCCCAGCAACGGAGGGGCAGAGCTCGACACCAAAAACCTGGAAGAATATCGGTCGCTTTCCTCAATTTGCATGGTGGTCGGCGCTTGGTGAAATGGGAGGAGCTCTATATTGGAATGGAGGAAGAAGGCATCACGTTGTATGGAGTGGCAGAGACACATCTTCGGGATCTAGAGAGGCCACCAGTCAATCCACTTTGGAACTGGGCGGGCTGCAATCGAGAAAGTACAGCCCGGGGGGGTGGAGGTGTGGGGTTTCTGTGGCGAGAGGGCAGCACCTGGACACCGATTGGCAACTCCTGTGCGGAACACACCTGGATGGTTGGCCACGTGCACGCAACGCCAGTATTAACGTGTGTAGTCTACCTAGGTGTTGCTCCAAACCAACACTCTGAGAACACCAACATCGTACACTGCATCAGACAAGACATTGAGCGCTGGGGGCACGGTCATGAAGTGCTGATCCTAGGCGACTTTAATGGCCACATCCAGGAGCTCGACGGTTACACTGACCACAATGGGAGGCTTTTGTTAGAGATGACTGAGGAGCTTTCCCTTGAAATTGCAAACCTCAGAGCAGACTGCGAAGGCACATATACGTGGTGCGCACGGGGCCTGAGCTCATGCATCGATTATGCCCTTGTGTCACCAGGTCTTGGCAAGAGCCTCCGGAATGTGCATATTGATGAGGAAGGCCAGCACAGTTTGGGTAGTGACCATAATCGCCTCAGGCTGCAGTTTGAAGCATCTCCTTGGCGCCAAAATGTGAAGAAACACGAGCCTGCTACGCGGTTTCTCCCCGACGCGGCCTACGAGGAAGTGGCCAACGAATTTGAACTATGCCCCGGCCGCGAACAAGCAGATACCTATGAACAGTACATTGCCCAGCTCCGCCAGATCATGCGGAAACACGAGAAGATTGTCAAGGCGCGTCGAGGGTTTAGCAGAAAGAGTTGGTGGGATGGGGAGGTCCAAGCAGCAATAAAAGCCCGCCGAACCGCCAACCGATGTCACCGCCAGTGTGTAAAGAGGCCCCACAGCGCGGATGTCCAGGCGACATGGCAGGAATATCTGCGGCGAAAACGGGAGATGCAGGCTATCACACAACGGAAGATAGCAGAAGCCAACCACAAGACGCTCCACGCAATCAAGTCTGCAGGCAGAGGAGCAGCGGCCAAATTCTGGACATATATCTCTCGGCTCGATGGCAAAGCAACACAACCGGAAATTCGCGCAGAATCAACGGGGGACAAGACCACAGATCTACACCGAGCCCTAACCGACCACCTTCACCAACTGTACGCGCAGCCACACCCCAGTACACATACTGAACTCCCCTGCCCAGATGTCTCAGAACCGACTGGCACAGGCCACCAGAAGTGGACAGTGGCAAGGAGCGCCATTGACAGGGCTATCTCCAAGATAGGTGCCCGCACTGCTCGTGGCTTCGACGGCATTCCTGCAGGGCTGGTGAAACGCCTCGGTGCTGGCGCACGGGCCCAGCTGACCGATTTCTTCAGTGAAATCCTGGCTGGTGGCCCTATACCAAGTGACTGGCTACGTGGCAAAGTAATCCTGCTCCCGAAAAGGGGGGGAGACCCCGGCCTCCTACGAGACTACAGGCCACTCACAATCACAAGTGTAGTGTACCGCGTGTTCGCACAAGTTCTCAAGGTCTGGATGACTACGTGGGCCGAAGAGGGTGGTCATCTCACGGAGTTAAAGAACGGTTTTCGGCGTGACCGACGGTTGGAGGACAACCTTTTTGTCCTGGCCCAATGTATAGAGGTTGCACGAAAGGAGGAACGGGGGCTGGTTGGCTGCTTCCTAGATGTGTCTAAGGCTTATGACAGTGTACCACACGAGCTATTACTACAGCACCTGGAGGCACTTGGGATGCCGCCCACATGGACTGGTTTGCTCGGACGCCTGTATAAGGATAGCTCTGTTGTGGCCACCCTAAACGGAGCCTACTCGAGTGAGGTGAGGGTGGGAAAGGGATTAAAACAAGGCTGCCCTCTTTCACCATTACTCTATATGCTATATACCGCCGGTGTAGAGCGCAAAATACTAGCCTCTGGGGTGGGCTTTGTAGTGGAGCGCATAAGCGATGGGCTCAAAGAACAGCAAACCTTGCCGGGACTGGTATTCGCTGACGACATTGTGCTGCTGGCGGGAAACAGTGGCGACCTGCAGACCCTCGTTACCAGCTGTGCCGAGGCCATGGCGCCACTGGGACTGCAGTTCAACGCAAAGAAATCGGCGGTGGTCAACTTCTCTGGCCCGGTGCTTCCTGGTTTGCTGACACTGCCAGGTGGAGGACTGCTGCCCGAAGCACCTGAGTACCGTTACCTCGGAGTGAACTTCTGGGCACAGGTAGACTATACGGCAAACCATGAGAGGCACCTGAGACAAACATCCCAGAGGGCCAGCCAAGTACTCCGTAGGAGGTGCCTGTGGGGTTTCAACCGCCCCATTATGGTGCGCAAACTATGGAAGGCGGTACACGTGCCGGCGCTGACTTTTGCCAATGCAGTGATTTGCCCCGCTGCGCCGACCCGGGAGTGGCTTGAACGCAGTCAGCGCGCCGTGGGACGACTGGCTCTGGGCTGCCACGGCAACGTTGCCAACGAGGCAGTCCAGGGTGACCTGGGTTGGTCCTGTTTCGAAGCGCGGGAAGCTCGGAGCAAGCTGTCCTACGAAGGCAGGTTGCGCCTGATGCAGCCACATCGCTGGGCACAGCGAATCTTTAATTATGTTCACCGCAATGACATCCGCACCAGATGGTCGAAAAGACTGCAGCACCTCAGCAGGAAACACGGCTTCTACGCGAGCCCTGTGCAGGAGGAGACCGAGTGTAAGTGGTCCAAAGCAGTTAAGGCCCAGGTGCGACAGACGGAGGCTGACACTTGGCGGCGAGACATGGAGAAGAAGAGTACGCTAAGGATCTACAGAGAATACAAACAGGAGATCCACGTCGAACCTCTCTTCGACAATAGTGTAGCCAGCAGCCTCCTCTTCGAGGCACGAGCCGGCGCTCAGAACTCTGGCATACCGCCGGCGCTTTGATGACAGCGTGGGTGATGCATTGTGTAGGGTATGTGGTTCCAACGAGGAGACAATTGAACACTTGGTCATGAACTGCGAGGGCCTCACAGCAGCACCTACAGATGGCACCACCTTACAGCAGGCGCTTGGCTTTTCGCCCAGTGGAGGCGGAGTGGCTACGACCAAGAAGCGACACAGTGAGTGGTGGACAAAGGTGCGCACAAATTGACATGTCGAAGCTCTCCTCGTTGAACGTGTACATATACAGTGGTTAGTTAATGTGTGTGTGTGTGTGTAGCCACTTTATGTACGCGCTTTCTTTTTCTTTTCCTTTTTTTCTTTGTTTTAAGTCCTTAGGCCAGGGCATCGGTTGATACCCGCCCGTTACAAAGGGTGAGGCCATAAATCCAATCCAATCCAATGAGGCGGCGTTGGGTGGCGTTGGTGTGCTGTGACGCAGCAATGCAGCTTGGGTGCCAAGGAAGGGGCCCTGTGATGAACACATTTGGGTTACTGGTAGCATTCTTGGTGAGTCTGTCCTCTTTGGTGTGGTGTATTTAACGGTGACAAGTGGACCACGCGACGGCAACGACAAAGTCCTACAGTGTATCGTCGAAGATGTGAAACGGTGGGGTACAGACCGCGAAGTACTGTTGATGGGAGACTTCAACGGACACATCCCGGCCACCGACGAGTACTTAGACTCCGACGGAGAGCTGTTGTTGCGGTGTGCGGAGCAGTTCTCCTTGGAGATCGTCAACCTCCGTAATGACTGTGAGGGATGCTTCACCTGGTGCGCTCGTAGCAGCCGCTCTACCATAGACTATGCGCTGGTGACTGCAAAACAGGCCGCTCGCATAGCACAGGTACATATCGATGAAGACGGCCAGTTCAGCCTCGGAAGCGACCACAATCGCATACGGCTGTCGTTCTCCAAGGGCGGCTTTCGTACAGGCTGCAGGTCACCTCCACCGAGGCGTGGCATGTACTTGCCGAGCAAGTCAGTCGAGAGGGTCGCCGAGGATTTTGAAAATTGTCCTCAACGGCGGAAATCCTACACATATAGTGAGTTTGTGGGCGCTTTGGACGCTGTAATGGAACGCCGGCGGGGGCCGGTGAGGAACGCCGGCGGGGACACAGACCACAGAACCCATGGTGGGACAGAGAAGTGGAAGTGGCGTGGAAAGAACGCTGCCAAGCAAATTGGGAACATCGGAGGACCGTCAAAGGTCCCGACACTGAGGTATGTGCAGAGAAGTGGGCTGTGTATCTGGACCAAAAGCACAAGGTGCAGGCCCCAGTTCAATGCAAGATAGCAGACTACAACCTTAGGCTGATCCAGTCCATCAGACAGGAAGGAAGATCCGCAGCACACAAGTTTTGGACATACGTCAGGTCCTTGGACAGGGCCGTCCCCCCGCCGCCTCCACTCGTAGATGCGGCAACGGGGCAGCCGGTCACCGAGCCGTGTGAATACATTACACAGCACTTCTCCAGGATTTTCGGGGCCTCAGGCCTGACTACGACCACCCCCCTTACTGAAGAGGAGGCAGCCAGTCCCAATACTAACAGTCTCCAGACCAGGAAGAACCACCCTGGGCCTTCTCAAGGCTCACAGCTGAACGGGCTTTGAAGCGGATTAGGGCCCGAACGGCCACTGGCCCCGACGGCATGCCAGCGCGCATACTAAAGTGCTTGGGAGAGGACTCGAGGGAACAGCTCGCAGAGATCCTCACGGCCATCATCGAAGGCGAGCCCATCCCCAAAGAATGGCATGAGGGCAGTGTGATTCTTATCCCCAAACGGGGCGGTGATGCGAGAAACATAGAGGACTACAGGCCAATAACGGTCACCAGCGTTATGTATCGCGTATTCGCGGGAGTGATCAAAGCATGGTTGAGTGGCTGGGCGGAGACCAAGGGACTACTGACCGAGCTCCAGAATGGCTTCAGACCAGGCAGACGGCTGGATGACAATGTGTTCGTCGTCACGCAATGTGCAGAAATAGCCCGAAAAGAGGGGAGGACGTTGTTGTGCTGCTTTCTGGATGTTGAAAAAGCGTACAATAACGTGCCCCATGGTCCTCTATTCGCATGCTTATCTGACCTTGGACTACCACAACTGCTGATCTCCACTATACGACGGATGTACAGCGACAATGTAGTGAGTGTGCAGTTGGGTGACATAATCACTGGCCCTATTCGTGTAAATAAGGGTCTGAGGCAGGGCTGCCCACTGTCGCCATTGCTGTACATCCTGTACGCATCCAGACTAGAGTGGGCCTTGCTGAACTCAAACCTTGGATTCAGCATGCGTTTCAGCACAACTAGTGCCAGCGAGAATTACCACCTGCCTGGTTTGGCTTTTGCGGACGATCTCGTTCTTATGGCAGAGAGTCACCAGGAGTTGCAATCCCTCCTCGACATCTGCCAGACAGAAATCGTGAGTCTTGGACTCCGATTCAACATAAAGAAATCAGCGGTTGTCCGACTAGCTGGAGGGAGCACCGATGCAGCGGCGTTGACCTTGGGAGGAGAACCACTGGCCGCACGCAACGAGTACAGGTACCTTGGAGTCACCCTGTGCGTGGATGCAGCGAAGTACAGTCTGCACGAGACCAAGATTCGACAGGCTGCGCTGCAGGCTCAACGAATCCTCCGTCGTCGATGCCTCTGGGGTTGCAACCGCTTCCAAATCATCCGCGACCTATGGAAAATGGTTCACGTGCCGGGCCTGACGTTTGGAAACGCGGTCGTGTGCATATCGCCAACGACACGTGAGTGGTTGGAGCGTCAACAACGAGAGCTTGGTCGTGCGGCGCTCGGTGGAGTTGCCAACGAGGCGGTACAGGGGGACGTCGGATGGTCCAGCTTTGAAGCTCGGGAAGCCGCCAGCAAGATTGTCTACCAGGGTCGTCTCATGCTCATGCGACGCATTCGGTGGGCGCGCCGCGTGTTCGAGTATCTTTCGGCGACATGCATGAGGACTGACTGGACACGACGACTGTACCAGCTGGAGAAGAAGTATGGCTTCTTTGCAGAAGCCATCCCTACTGAAACTGCGGCTAAGTGGGCGGTCGAGGTCCGCCTGCGAGTCTGGGAAGCAGAGGACATCCGATGGAGAAAGGCTGTGGAGGCCAAGTGCACCCTCGAGTGCTACAGGAAATATAAGGAGAGCATCAGTGGGTCGCGCTTCTACGACAACAGTATTGGCAGCAGCCTCCTGTTCGAGGCGAGAGCTGGGGCTCTTCGCACTCTTGAGTACCGCAGAAGGTTCGACCACGATGTAGTCAGCAGCCTGTGCGGAGTTTGCGGTGTAGAGACGGAGACGCAGGAGCACCTCGTTCTTCGATGCAGGAGTCTCCCAACTGCTCCGGTGGAGGGCGCAACCCTCCCACAGGCGCTGGGGTTTCAAGTGCTCGAGGAAGATGGCAGCAGTGACCTTAGTGACGGTGGGGGTGGACGATATGTGGTGGCAGTCAAAAGGTACGACGGACTTAAGACCTAGGCTGCCCTGTGCGCGTCTCCTGCCTTTATCGTGTGTTTTTCATTCCGTTCTTTTATTCTTTTTTTCCTTTTCTTCTTGTTTTTTATTTGTTTTATTATATTTTGTTGAGGTCAGGACACTGAGAGTGTTCCCCCGTTGCAAAGGGGCAGGCCGCCAACACATCATCATGAGCAGTCCCAGGCAACGAGCGGACAGTATTTGCGGACAGTCAAGATTAGTCAAGATGATATACAGCGACTGGCAGATATATGCGGAAGGGAATGTGAGGCTCTAGGACTAGGATTTAGTGCAACAAAATGTGGATCGATGGTATTCAATGATCACGAAGACCATGCGGTCATAATACAGGGCCAAAAAATACCGAGGGTAAGCGAATACAAGTACCTTGGAGCAGGGGCGTAGCCAGAGGGGGGGGGGGGGCTTATGGGGCTTCAGCCCCCCCTCCCCCCCGAAAATTTTCGTGCTCTCATACACCACCAACCAGCGGCGTCACCCGGGTGGTGGGATTTATTGGGCTTCAGCCTGATTATCATTTATTTAATTATTTATCTTTTTCTGACCTTCAAAATGTTAGCAGAAGCAAGTTTGATATCGGGCTCTACACAGATGGCTCAAAAGTGGATGATGACACAAAACATCAACTGCTAGCTTCTCCTTGGATTCCTCCGCCACGCTGTATGTTTAAGTCTATGAACGATTTTAAGCAGAAACGAAGGTTTACGTGGCTTGGCTGGACAGGTATCGATGGCTTAAAGCTACTCAGCGCTTCAACAGGATGCGTTTTGCCGAGTTTGTGTCCTTTTTAGCAGAAGTGAGATTAGCAAGGGCCAACATGCGCGCACTAAGGCCCTCGTATCCAAGCCATTTCAAAGGTGGAAGCACGCCCTCGAAGCCTTCGGTGCACATGAAGTCACTAAATATCACACTGACGCTCATCTGGTAGCCGATAGTTTTCTTCAAACCTTCTCAGGATGTGTGCCCAGTGTTGTTGATCAGCTGGACCATGGCAGGCAAATTCAAACACGAGAGACCCGAAGGAAGTTACAGCCTATTGTTGAGACAGTTCTCTTTTGCGGGCGGCAAGGTGTGGCTCTCCGTGGACATAGAGACAGTGGTCCCATGGATGGACAGCCTCCTCTACAAATACGGCAACTTCAGAGAGCTGCTTCGCATGCGCGCAGATTGCGGCGACACAGATCTAAAAAAGCATTTGGAAAGTTGCCCAAATAAGGCCTCATATTTTTGTCCAGATGTACAAAACCACATTATAGAAATCTCTGATGCAGTCAAGGAAAGCCTAGCCGCAAAAGTAAACGCTGCAGGCTGCTTCTCCGTACTTGCTGATGAAACGACGAATGTTGCTGGTATCGAGCAGCTTCAAGGTACCTTAATAAGGATGCGAACGGAATCGAAGAAGTGTTCTTAGGCTTTGTGCCAATTCACGACCAAATACGCTGGCCGCGTATTATGATTTCCTGGCGCGGCAGCGCACGCGAGAGAGAAAAAAGAGAGAGCGACGAGGACGCCAGCGGCTCCTCCGCGACCGCTTGCGCGCTATTGGTTCTCCTCTTAAGGTCACGTGGCTGGGCACGCGAGAGCGTTTACGAACGCACGCACGCACGCACGGAGTAGTGTTTACAGCTGTTCCATCGTACGGAAGCACCCTCCTCCTAGCCACGCCGCAGATTCGCGCCACGCACATGGCGGACACTCAAGTACGCGCGCCTGTTCCGAGTTCCGCTTGCCCATCTCGCGTTGAGCGGGTTTCAATAAACGTGCTTCCGAGTGACATGTTGGACACGAGTACGCCTACGTGCGAAATAAACGCCAGATCTCATAGCCCATGTAACATCGAGCAGGTTTCGATGAGCACGCGGACGTTCACGCATGAGATAGATGCAAGTTCTAACTGCCGATCAAATGTGAAGTGCCTCCGCGTCGACCTGTGCACGGGCGGCGACGCACACGAGTGGATCGCCAGCTACAGTAGGAAAACGAACACGACATGGATCGTCGACAGGGAAACCCGAAATCCAAAGAGGCAAGTTCACGTGTTCGTTTCTTCTACAAGTGGTGAATAGGCCAGTCTAATAATAACATTTGATGATATCGACGCCAATTGCGAAAATGCTAAATGCGAAAGCGCTAAATGCTCGCTCATCGTATCGTGACCGCGTGGTCTAGGACGTACAGTGACATGTAGAAATGTTAAATGGGGGCGTAAACACGCGAAAATGGACTATCGAAAATGCAAACATTACATGGCCGCAGGCCCGTAGCCAGGGGAGGGGGGGGGAGGCCCGCCCCCTGCCCCCCATATTTTTATGATATATGGTGTTTTACCGAAAATAAATAATGGAAATAGGCGTTTTGCTCAAATAGTCAGTTTTCAGCAAGTGGGCGCACCCCGAAAAAAATTCCTGGCTACGGGCCTCCATGGCCGTATGCTAGGGGGTTAATGCTTGCAGTGCGTTGCTTGCGGCGCGATCCGATCGGCCACTGAAACTTTTAAACGAGCCAAACGGGCGACAGGGCCGCAAATAGGAAAAGTTGGTGATAAAATCTTCTGCAGTTAAGCACGGTTCAATGGACGCGGCTATTTCAGGCATGGCTTTCCAAAAATGGAAAATAATCACACAATATCACCAAAATTCACAGTGAAAACAGAGGCCTCTTGGTTTCAATTCAAAACAACCTTTCAAGTACACTAATCGTACCAGTCATTGACAGTTTTGCCGACTTCAGCAGCGGCATTTCCATGCTGCAGCTGCGGCTTTAGTGCACAATATCATTGCAGCATTCAGTCCAAAACACAGCGTCGCGCCTTTCGATACGATGAGCGAGCATTCAGCGCTTTCGCATTTAGCATTTCCGCCATTGGCGTCGATATCATCAAATGTTGTTATTAGACTGGGCCTATTCGCCACATGTAAAAGAAACGAACACGTGAACTTGCCTCTTTGGATTTCGGGTTTCCCTGTCGACGATCCATGTCGTGTTGGTTTTCCTACTGTAGCTGGCGATCCACTCGTGTGCGTCGCCGTCCGTGCACAGGTCGACGCGGAGGCACTTCACGTTGACACTCGGAACCCGTTGCTCATCGAAATTATCGAAACCCGCTTGCAGGCACCCTCGGCGCCGCATATCTGCGGCGTCTCGGCGGGGCGAGGGGTGCTTCCGAACGATGGAACAGCCGTAAACACTCCTCCGTGCGTGCGGAAACGTGCTCGCCAGCCCAGCCACGTGACCCCAAGAGAAGAACCAATAGCGCGCAAGCGCTCGTCGAGGGGCCGCTGGCGTCCTCCTCTCTCTCTCTTTTTTCTCTCTCGCGTGCGCTGCGGCGCTAGGAAATCATATACGCTTCCCGGAGTGGGAACGGGTTAAGTTTTTTTCATTCCGAGGAATTAAAAGGAATGGAATTGTGGCAAGTTGTCATTCCCCGGAATGGAATGGAATGGAATGGAGGCGCCCATTCCGCAACACTGGTGTCAAGTACGGGAGACAATGCTCTCATCGTTTTTACTTGCATCGCGGCCAACTGACAGTATACGACTCAGCTGCAGCTATATTACGTCACGAGTTGTTGTCCACCACGTCACTAAGAACTACACTCTAAGAAAAAGAAATATATGTGTGACTCCTTTTCGTGAGTCCTGACTTCCCACGTATATGACTCTCTTCAAAGAGACACGTTAACTCACCTTTGGGTCACACGACTCTCTGAAGAGAGTATAATGATCTGCAAAGAGGTGTCTCTTAAAAGAGAAACGTTAACTCACCTTTGGGTCACACGACTCTCCGAAGAGAGTATAATGATCTGCAAAGAGAGGAGGTGTCTCCTCAAAGAGAGTTTTATAGGCGGCAAGCCAGAACTATGAAAAAAGTCAATGACTCTTTTTTTTTCAGTGTACGTTAGATCTACAAAAAAGGGTTAAGGTGTCTCCTTAAAGAGAGTCTTATACGTGGCAAGCCAGAACTCTAAAAAAAAAATCACAGCATATCCACGGAGTGAATGATGATGAGTGGGCGAAGCTGCGGAGGTTCATCGGTAAACCGTGAATCTACCGTGAATTCTGCCCAGTACATCATCACCGACGTGAGATCGGGCGCGTTTATACTAAAGGTTCGATGAGTTATGACGACTTGCAGCTCACTTTAATTTTACATGTACGCTGTGAATTTTCATTATTTAAAAACCATTGCTTTAGAAAACATCTGGCGTCTTTCGTTAAGCAGCTGGCGTCTTTTCGTTTTGCTTTACAAACATCTGGCGTTCTTCCGTTTTGCTTTTACAAAACATCTGGCGTCTTTCGTTGGTTTATTCATCCATCAACGGCGTTTTGAACAAAATTTTTATTGTTTATCACGCACAGGAGAAATCTCACCAGGCACTACCTTGGAGGTAAAGAATGGTGCTAATGGAATGAGCGATAGAAGAAGTCGGCTTTTAGCTACCGCTGCGAATTTTTTTATTGTTCAACAACGCACAGGAAAAATCTCCCACCGGCACCACCTTGGAGGTCAAAGCGTAAGACTGGTTACGCACTACGACTACGACTACGAGGGACGAACGGGTGCCGCCTTAGGAGCTTCGCCCCTAAAAGAGTCAAAGGACTCTCTTTTTTCAGTGTACGTCAGACTCTCTTGACACGCCACTGTGAAAACACCCCCTCAATAATACAACCGAAGGTGACATTTAAGCGAATCTTCTATGAGTTACAGATTTCGGTGACGGCGCCGGTATAGTTCCCGAAAACTTCGAAATATTCTCTGATACATATTTAAGCTCAGGTGTTGCATATAATTTGCATACTGTTGCGCTGATTGGACCAATGTATGACTGCACGTTTAGAACTCCAGCGCTTGCTCGCCCTTGAACGCCAGCGTCGCCGAAGGGCTAATTCGTCAGTCCGAGCCAGCGCAGCGATAGCGCAACGCCAGCGTCGGAAGTTAGACACTGACCTACGGAAGAGAGAGGCCGAGATGAAACACAAGCGCCTGTAGTTTGGCGCACCGCGCTCGGAGCAGCAAAGAGTAGAAAAAGCTTGCAGGAGGCCTGAGCTTCGCATTCAAGAGTAGAACGCGATTAGCGTAATCGGGCCCCGTTCGCATCGCCTTCTCAATTGCTAGCCTGGCCTCGGTTCTCGGTGCACCCCTCAACCGTGCCGTATGGAAACGAACGACTGTGCGCGTAACATTGGCTGTTTCAAAGTATCCTGGAATGCCTAGTGCAAGTACAGCTGAGTGCCCACTACGCCATAATTATTACTTTTGCGAAGGGCTCACTACGAGTCCGTAAGGCAACACGTGAACCTATACGTATAGCTGTTAATTTTGTTGATACTTTGCCGATGATGGTGATTAAGTATGGCTGAGCGCTTTGTAATAGCTGGGCCTTGAAAACATCCGCTCGTTGCGCGATTCCAGTGTTGTACACGTTCCTCTAAAACTGGAACGAAGGCTCGTTCCTCGTTCCTTCCTTATCTTAGAACGAGTTCCCGTTACAAGTTCCTTCAGTGCGAAAGGAACGCGTTCCAGTTACTTTTCGAAAATTGGAACGTGTCGTTACTTTTACGTTACATTTTATTTTTGATCAAAATATAGTGCCGGATAACCCCGAGGCGAAATAAGGGGAACAGTTTAAAGCTAACATCGAGCTACATATTTTGCGACTTTGAGATCGCCGGCAGTAGGTTAAATGTAGATAAATGAATTTAAAGAAACGCTCCTAGACGAATTTTTTAGACTACCGGCCATACTACAGACATGTCTAACTGCGACTTTCGTGCTCGTCTATTACAAGTTCAACACATGGGGCACTATATCCACGTCAGTCTTCAACAGCGCGGCATCATAATACTGCGAAATTCCCACCCGTGCACCAATATAAATAAGTTTCTTGCACAGGAAACCACATCGAAAAGAACAATACATAGGCGTTTAATGAGTACTGATCCAATGCCGCAGTGTGAGTAGAAAATAATGTCCAGGATACATACTTCGTAAATCTTTGCTCGCACTCAGCAAGAGTCGCATCTCGATGTTGGTATCCGACTAAGGAACCTGTTTTCTCGTTAGCACTTCGTTCGCAATGTTGAAGAGCTGTTCCATCAAGTGCTTGTGGGTACTGCCGTGTTGTACACAAATAGGGACAAGTCAACGGCGGTAGTAGGGGCGAGGGCAGGCTCAGCGGGAGCAACAACAATGTAGCGCTGGATGTACGCGTATCGTTTATCACATGAAAGACGCTATCGGTGCGGCGGCTGTCGAACTGAACTGTAACAAAAGTTGCACGTCGGTGCTTCACTCATTTTCTGCGGCCTCTGGCGTTGTGATTGGCTCCTCTGTCCCATGCGCGTCAAAACACAGATTCGCGCCGTTTGAAAACTCCGCGGAACCACGCGTAGGCGCATCGACGGCGGTAAGTCGGCTCCCCCTCTTTTCCCTATGCTGATAAGGCCATGGGACGCTCAGCAGAACCGCCGGAATACGCAACCCCCCTCCCCCCCCGCGCACGCACGCACGCACGCACGCACGCACGCACACACACACACACACACAAACACACACACACACACGCACGCACGCACGCACGCGCACACACACACACACACACACACACACACACACACACACACACGCACGCACGCACGCGCGCACACACACACACACACACACACACACACACACACACACACACACACACACACACACACACAAAAGCTACTTTCGAGTTGGTAGAACACAAAAGTCGAGGTAAAAAAATTGCGTGCCTTTTCCTGGCGCGCAGCCTTACAATGGGTTCGATGATTCTCGAATGTCAAATAAAAGTTCTCCAAGGTGTCTTCACTCAAGAACGGCCGTGACTGCTGTCAGACTGGCTCAGACAAAAAAAAAAACCGTGTGTTCCTCCCGCGCGCGGTCGGTCTTGACATCGCGTGCTTCCCTGCGCCCCCGGCGGGCTCCTTAAAGTGAAAACCAGGATGAAGTATAGTCAACTGACAGGCGAGCGGTAGATTCTCGCGCCTCACGCGGTCGCCCATCCACCCTGTTCTGCTGCATGATGTGCTGTGTGCAGGGCCTGTTCAATGCCGAGGAACGTTTACAGAAGGAACGCCGTTCCCTATGCCGTTCCTACGTAAACGTAACGAGTTACCGTTACAGTTCCACCAACCTCAATGGAACGGCGGCGTTCCTCCGTTCCTCCAAAAAGGAACTAGTTCCTGGAACGTCGTTCCTTGGACGTCGTTCCGTACAACACTGCGCGATTCCCATGTTTTTGACGCCTGGCGCGATTCTGCGCTTCTGCCACTGAATATTACACGCGTTAAGGAGACTTCATCCACTACATGACATTCATATAGTCTTCTTTCTTTTTCGGACCAGTTCAAGAAGAGCATTGCTGTGTGGTAGAACACCGGCTTGCCACGCAGACGGCTTGGGTTCGATTTCACTAGAATCCAAAAATATTAATATTTATTTTCTTGGTGTCTTTCTCAATTTTTCGGTCACGGACAAAATGACGATTTCTACCTACCAACCAACGACGCCCTCACCGACGCCGACACCGGAATTTCTGCGAAACGAGCTCTTTGACGCTATCGCGTTAAAACAATATAAAGGAGACCATATAACAGAAAATAGTCAATCGCAAACATATAAGATATTCATAAGAAACGAACAAATAAACACAAGATAAAACAAAAGGGAAAAAGAA
>NW_023616338.1:0-22333 GCF_013339695.2 Rhipicephalus sanguineus
AATCATAATCATAAAAATACTTCTCACATTTTGTCCAGATTTTATGTTCACTGTTGAATTCGTTACAAGTTACACGGCGTAAAGGAAAGAAACAGAACTACTGAAAAGCGCAGGAATGCAAGCAGTTGTGTTCGTGTGTTTTTCAGTCTTTTCATCACTCTTTCCGTCTGACCGTTTTCATATTATTTAATCCGTATTAGCTCGCCCAATTGTCAGTATTGAAGATGTAGGGTCACTGAAATTTCAAAGTGACTCGAATCTCCTTCTATGAGATGGTCGCACATATGATAAGCATTATTTCACGGCAATTACATGCGATACCGTACCGTATGTGTACTATAAACATGTTTGGAGGAAGGAAGAAGTTTATCTTATTTCGTGTCAAATAAACAGTGGCCGCTGCAGTTTCTGAGATCACTTTTTTGAAATGAAATGATTAAATCTGAATCAACATACTAAGAGCCAAAATAAAGAATTTCGATGCATCAGGAAAGGTGCAGTGCCTCCAGGTTGGTTAGTTGTGGTCTTCTAGGATACCAGAAAAATATGCCCACGCGATTACTTCCGCAAAAAGCGATCGGTGCGCGAAGTTGCTTCTTTGGCAAGGCAAGAACAAAAATTCCCAAGCGCTGCAAGAATGAACAAAAAATATCGGTAATTAACTGATGTGTACACGCTAGATAAATTTTAGAAGAGGATTTCGGCCGTCACATGAAAACGCACGCGCCCAAGCATAACTGCCGCAAGCGCGCCGCGCATGTGATCCCGCGGGCGTCCGCGAAACCCGTCCCCGCCCAGTGGCGCCGCGGCGGTGCTCCGGGAAACTAGGCCCGTCACGCCGGTTTCGGGGCACGCGGCAGGCCGTACCCGTGCGCTTTTTATCCAGCGGCCGTGCCTACATAATAGCACCCAACTACAATTCCCGTACATTTGACAACGACTATAAGGTGTTGGAATTCCCCTGGAAAACACTCATTTAGCATGTCTTCTTTTCATAAAACAATACGCGACTGGAATTGACTAGATGAGTCTGTCGTAAGTATTTTGTCTAATGACATATCTTTTGCGCTGGTAAAATAATTCTTCCTGCATTAGAGTGACTGATCGCTCATGCTGCTCCATGCGATAACAGCTGTATGCTTGTGTACTTGTAATTTTTTATTGCTTATTATTGTTCGTAAAAGTATGCTTTATTTGATTACTATAATAAATTCTGTTACATTATTGAGCTTGCTGTATATGTTATATGTATTCATGTATATTGCTTTGATGCTGCTGGTAATTCCCAGCACACTGTAAGCTTTGATTTGTGGTCCCCCCCCCCCCCCCGCCTTACTGTAATGCCGCTAGGCGCTGCGGGTATGGTATAAATAAATAAATGAATAAATAAATAAATAAATAAATAAATAATTGTATGGCTGTAATCACTTATGTATCGAGTCTCTGACACATTGAAAAGCGTGATTGTGAGTGTGTGACGAAGAATTTCAGTATATGTAAACTGTATAAAGCGAAGTAAATACCTATGAGTGCGAAAGAGACGCATTAACATGAAAGGGTACTCGACTCTAAGTAGACTTAAACTTGAGGATGTCTGAGCACCTCTAAACGTGGAAGGCGCGAGTATAAACACGATTGAGCACTGCTACGCTTGAACTGTCTTTCTACAGAAAGCTAGAGAGCACCCAAAGTTTCCCGATTTACGCAGATATGTGTGCGCCCTGGCAGCCCGTTCGCCACTGTTGCGCTCAGCCATCTTCACTGAGTGTTGTCCAGCATGAAATTGACTCTTTTAGATGCGAAGCAACTAATGGAGGAATTCAAACCGGTGGTGTGCGGCGTGATTACCCTTACTGCGCATGCGCAAACCCTCTCCACTTCCCGTCTCTCCACTTTCCCCCTCTCCCCTCCCCACTTGCTCTCGTCCTCTCCACTCCCCCTCTGAAACGCGGGCTCGACATGCCGAAACGCTGCTTCGCATTAATACGCACCAAGGTGCCTCTAATTTTCAAAGATAGCACAAACTCCTCCTCTCAGCGCCGTTTCCTCCTCGCCCGGCCGCCATTATTGGGCGAGACTCGCAAGGCGCGCCCGGCCCGCATGCGGCGCGTCGAAGCGCTTGCTTGTACTTGCTTAGAAACGCGACATTTCTGGGCGCAGATTCACACAGCTGTTCGTACGTAAGATGTGTAGTAAAACTAGTTTGTGGTTGGTCGGTATATTAGCTATCATTTCGCGTTTTATAAGCACCAAATCGCACACTGGTGCCGGCATATATAACAAATCTCAATGCGGCACCTTACGCGCGAACAGCTTTCTGGACCTGGGACCTCTTTTGACAACTTGAAAACCTAGCATTTGTGCATTGTATTTGAGTTCATAAGTATAGGATGCGTCGCTCGCACCAGGCAAACAAGAGGCAGAACATATTAAACGCAATCCAAAAAGTATTTGCAGCTGCCGTTTTTCTTTTCGGATACCGTGGTGTTTGTTCACAAGACGCATTTCGGAAAATCAGACGCTACATCAAATCATGAACACACAACACGGCGGAGACACCTATTTGCTAAATACCCCCAGCGCGCATTCTTTTAAATTTCGAACTGGGTTGACGCGCTTCTGTTGCCCCCTCAGGTAAATATCTTTTTGGTTCCATCGTGTGCTGCTCGTGCTCATTAATTGGAGGTAGCTCTTTAATTGGAGACTGTTCCAGACTGGCCGCTGCAGAAATATAGAGGGAACCGCATTAGGCTTTAGCTTCTTGCACCCATTTGTCGCAAGGATGACTGGCTCGAACTGATCGTCCGTGAAGTGTTTCTGAAATCTACAAACATACTCCTATGTGCCCTCTGTAATTTGCCTAACGAAATACGGCCGAAGTGCTCAAAACTACAACAAATAATAAAGCGCATCAAAGAGAAACATGCAGCAACTGTCTTATAATAATAATTATTATTATTGAACACAGAGTATCAGTAACACTGAATCAGAAACACTGAGAAATGCCGATAAATTTAAAAAAAAAATATAAAAACCGACAACACAAAGAATAAAAACTTACACCTGCTTCAAATAAGCATATAGTTCAGGGAAAAAAATTAGAGGGTTGGAGAACAAACATGCGTTTAAAATTATATTTGCATACGGGCAGCTTTGCAGAATATTGCTAAGTAAATTTTTTTTTACGTTCAGCAAATTACGCTGATCGATCGATCATTGTTACTTATTTGCCATGTCTCTTTCTCTATCGTACACATCTCATCACCAACCTCTATTTATGAGCGCTAAAGGAACAGCTCCGACTTTCTCAGAGTAAGCTTTTTAACGACTTTTCGCAAATGAATTTTGTAAAATCTACGGCTCTCGCCAGGGTTGAGCGAGAAAACAGAGATCTTGCGAACATATTTTTCTCAAACGTTGCAGTAAATTTTTGCAGAACAATTATTTTCGCTGTAAATGTAGTGTGCGAGCAAGCGTTGCCGATAATGTCACGCCGCTTTTTTTTGTCTAACTTAGGCATCAGTATCGAGCCTTAGCTCCATCTAAAAGAGTTCGAATGGCAAATATACGTGAAAGGGTTTAATAGTGGTCGATTCACCTCACAAAGCCTCTCGTCGTGGCAATAGAAATTCTTTCTCCCGATAAAATGGAAGCATATCGCTCGCCGTTTGAGGTTTTCCTTTCCACGAGGAACAAAAAAAAAAAAAAAGCTTGACACCCTTGGCAATGCTGTTCGAGCAGCCAACAGCGCAACCAGTTGGCATCTGGCTGCAGCCGACGGCATCTTGCAAACTCCAAAAAGCTATAAGAAGCCCGCGCTCACGCACAGCGTGCACGTGCGGCGGTGTTTCTACGCCCACTAGTGGCGTCGTTTTCAGGCGCCAGAGCAAGAGGCGGATGGGTCATCGGGGATAACTGGTCACGTGTCGAGCCTGGTCCAATAGGGGAGCACAAAAGGGCGAAGAAGAGAGGAGAGACGCAGAGGGCGGGGTGGAAATTCTCCCATTCCTTTTCGGACAATGGTTCGCGCTACTTTGGAAAATACAGGGACCTTACTTCGCATCGCCTTATGGTCCCCACTAGCGGGAGATGGTGTGTTTTGAAGAGACCGGTCATGGCCCCACCTAATTCGTATGCTTTGATCTGAAACGTCTGATCACGCGACGTTCTACACCAGGGGTCTCAAACTCATCTCAGCTAGCGGTCAGCAGTTACGATGTTTAGTCCCGCAAGGGCCAGGACAGTGACGAAGTTGGAGCGGAGGCGTGGGGGCGGGAGGAGGTGCTCGAACCTGATTGATGTCGGCTAACGTTGCCACTTCAAGGCAGTCCCTTCCCACATTGCGTACACGTGTTGTTTCTGAAGGGAACTTGGCGTCAGTTTTCGAGAAACTTATCGATACCCGGCTCCTGAATGACTAAAATGTGGACACTGATTCTGAAATATAGAATTTTAAATGCGAAGCATTTCTTAGCGAACCTCTGGCACTTTGAGCGTTTCTATCTACGTATGTATCTGTCTATCTATCTATCTAGCCGCCTACGTCTGGGTGCTCTCATGATCGCCTCCTTAACTTGTTGTAGACCAAAATTTGCATGGGAGGGTAAGAGGATTTGACGAATATGACTGTCGGGTTATGACATGAATAAAGCGAAAATCTTGTCGCGTACGTCGTCAAACCCTTCCCACTAGACACGTGTGGCACATACCCATTTACCACGGGCCGCGGTGTACGGGTATGCGCCACAGGTGATTGACAGTTTATATCTACCCAGGAATGGTGAGAACAGACATTGGTAACTTAAATGCTAGAGCGTTAAGGAAAACCAACATCGGCAGTGTTGACTCAACACATGCAAAGAATGAAAATTAGGATCCCAGCAGAAATCGAACCCAAGCACTCTGCGTGGCAATCAGGTATTCTACCACTGAGCAACGCCAGGTCTATAAATTGGTTTGGAAAAACAACCTACGCAGGCGTATATCGGTGCAGCGTCAATTGTGGTTGTGGTGCTGGCTATCTAATTTTACAAAAGGCAATAAAGACTACATGATACTGCTACGATACGTACTCCTACGATACAGGCATCATATCAGATTAACGTCTGTGGTTCTAGTGCTGGGTCCGCTTTTATAGTTGAGTTGAGTTGAATAACCTTTATTTGCCCAACGGTTGTTATTGTGCCCGGGGCTAGGCTGCCAGTGATCCACCATTCGAGGAACATCTTTCGAGGTCCTCGGCGACGGCCCTGGCCCGCTGGACGGCCCACTCGTCGTCTTCGGGAGCCTCGCTGAGAAGGGCGACTCGCCATCGCTCAGCAAGGTGCCCCGCTTCAGAGGGTCCTTCAGTTGTCCTCGTCCTACCTCGTAGTCTGTCTTCATTTCTTTCGCATTCCCAAAGTACATGGGAGTCTAATAAACATTACGTTTTTATTCCGATGATTCAGCGAGCTATATTGAAGCATTCCTCGACCCCGGAGGAATACATATGATATCCACATCACCGCCACATCCAAAGTTACATATGATATCCACATCACCGCACCGTAAAGTGCACTTTGTCCGCCAGAAAGACGCAGTGTCCTCTTCATTTCTTACGAGGCTGGGCGATGGCCTCATGCTGACTGAGGATGATGCCAGATTGATTGACAGCCGCTTTGTAGACTATGCTACGTAGGCCACATACGCCCAGGTAGTCTACAAATACGACAAAGACCATCCACTGATGTTGGTCTACGTAGCACTATCCAGGCCTACCAGCCTCGACGGCCTATACCTAACAACGCGAAGGGTGGCTTCAGGTTCCAACATGTCGCCGACTCTGTCGACAGACAATTTGTCGACAAAATGACCGAGGCATCCACCAATTCCAACAGCTCTACTATACCACATACTTCACTACACATGGACCCCCTCGTCACCACGATCACGACCGGATCCTATAACAAGTCGTGACCAGCTGCTGGTGCTCACTGGCACGGTGATGAAGTCCTTGTTCAAGAACTGTCAAGAACTTCTTGCACACATGCACACGGGTTCGTGAAACGCGCGTGCGTTCTCGGGACACGTATAAGTACTACATATCAGCTCACCGCTTCTGGTGTTGGTAATACCCACGTTGCCATTGGCAGCGTTACCCAACCGTAAACAACTGGTTATATAACACATATGAGGCTCTTCAACATATATAAGTGTGCGTATAAAATTTATACAAATCTTTAGCGTCATTTTGTAACGTGTCGCTCAGTAAAAAAAGGTTACGCCACGGTCACCTACCCGCCGCATGCTTCGCATAACATCGACTCCCACGGTACGTGGGATCTGCCGAATTTTTTGTTCCACGGTTCCATTTCAACACTTAGTGCCCGCATGGGAATGCCTGACGAAACAAAAAATGATTGAGAGCCATCACGTCTGTCTAGCTCATGAACGTCTTCAGAAGACCTCCTTAGCTTTCCTAACAGCCGTATTGAGACTCCACAAAATTAATCCTGCAATAGCGAATGGCACGCGCACGTATAAGTTTAAACAACCACTTCGTTTCACCTGCGTTTACTAGTTGAGAAATCTGACCACCAGTTATAAAGCAGTACGGCCGGAGCAAAAAGTTCCTTTTTAATTTCTGAGACGTACTACTCGTCACGAATATCAAAACTTGCCGAGAGAAGGAGCAATCGTTCCTATATATATGTTCATCAGACGCTTACATCGTGCACTGTGAATTGCTAACAGTCACAAGTAAAACAGGCATGAAAAAAATATGCATACAGGCTTGAACAAAATGGCAGCGCCATAAAAGGCACTCACCTCTATCCCCTTAGACGCAGATGTGATGTTATGCAACATGTAATATAATGGCTGCAGCTGGGTGTGGGTGGGAGCAAGGTTATGGCCATGTAGCTTCTTGATGTAGGTTTTATGGTAATGTTAGTTTCCTGCATCAGGGGCCCTCGGTGGCCGCAAGTGGCCACCGAGGGATGCTGCATTCCGGACTGTTTACGTTCCACGAAGCCGGGGACCAAAGGCAGGCCTTGTGAGAAGCACGACAGCTCTCCTTTAATTTCATCGTTACATGCAATGGCAGTGGTGGAAACGACATGTTGCTTTCTGGAGCACATTGTGAAGCAGAAAAAATGCTGCTTTGGAGCAGCCATAAGTGAATCTTCAGCAGAAAAAAATCGTAGTTTGGAGCAACATTTGGTGTTTTTGGAGAAGATGCCAAGATGTTCCGTCTGACTTCTGGAGTTTAAAGCATTATTTAAGCATTTAATGAATATCAACGTTTCGTATTAAATATACTGCGTCGAATAATCCCTGCTGATTGAAAGAAACATAATTAAATAGATGGACGGTCATTAGAATCTAAGATGAGCTATATATATAAAATAGCAGTACTTGTGACAGAAATTTACAGGGTGTTTTTTTGGACTATACAGATTTTTAAAAATAAAAGTCCTATGACGTAAGGCTCCGGTCGTTTCCACACACAAACTCCACCTCGAGGCGGAAATACTTTGCCACGGTTTAAATGACATCATTGCGGCTAATTAACAAAAACTCGTTTATTCAATTTTAATTTTTGACTTAAGGGCACTTTTTATACTACGAAGTTATAGTGCCTGCCACTTTATGTCATAGCTTTTTTTTTTTGGAAATCACAAAAGTTGCACGTAGTTCGACATATTCGTCAACGAAATTCAAGGGCGAAATTGAAAGTGATCGCGGAAAGCGCGCACGAAGCGCGAGCGTTCAGCTGCGCCAGAGCGGAACTACTCGTCACAAAGGAGTGACAAAATTTGAGTGATGGCGCGCCGCGGCCGAATGTTTTCGTGAAAAACTGCAAGTCATCTCACTTGTACCCGCGCATCGCCCTAGTTTAAGCTTCTTCGGTTTACCTAGTCCCGGTCCAGTCGCCGGCGACCCGCGGACGCCTCGGCTCATAGGTTAGTACCTATGCCTCGTGCATCGGTATGGTGGCGCCACCACTCGGCTCAGGCGGTTGCACCCTCTCCCAACCCCCCATAGGACCCCATGCATTTTGAATGAAGTTTGCGATTCTGTTGCGCAAACACAAGCTAGCGCCATCTCTCGACAATACGCCACACCGACGACGCAAAACCTCCTCTTGCTTCCACCGATATACCATGCTCCAATGTGACCCCTGTCTCCACTTTCTTTTATTTCTTTTGGTGGCCGTGAGAGCGCGCGCTGTGCACTCTGCAGTGCACAGCGCGCACTGCACACTGCATAAATAATGGGGAAAAATAAGGTCATTCTGCGTTAAGAGGCAGAGAGATGGACCGTGAATTTATATTTTTTTGGTATAATAACATAGATTTAATCAATGTAGATAAGGTATTAAGCCAACATAAAACAAGGAAGCTTTTTTTTTTTCTTCGAGCCTGCTGGCAGACATGCCGCCGCCCCGTTATAAAGGGGACGCTCATAGCATCCATCCATCCATCCAGTAGCGCACTCAACAAGACCGGCTGGGCTCGTCGCTTTCGTCGCGTCTTCCTTGAACGTTGCAACGTTAATATTGTGTTAAGGCGGTGGCCACATGCCGGACGATGAGCCCTGATTTCGTTCAGCTGCCATCTCATCAACGGCAATGTTTCAGACGCCTCAGTTGTGGACTTTTGTCCGTTGGTTGCTGCACAAGATGGCCTCCTGCAAAACCGTGTTTTTCCTTGACAGTCAGCTATGTGTGTATTTCTCGGCGTCGTAACAGTTTGATGACGCGAGGAGGTGAACTGGTGCTGCATCGTGGGAACCGCTAAAATGACTGCAACGTTTAGGACATTTTGCCAAATATTCTAGCGTACTGTACGCGCACGATTGTGCTATGGTTAAAATGCCACGCGTGGCCTCACGCGTCAACTTGACACGGCTGTGTGCAACAAGTGTGTTGTTATCGTTGTTGCGTCGGCTAATATTGAATTGCAATTGGAATACCGTTTTTGCAAAGGTAAGTGAAGCTGTAAGTAGTTGCCCTTCTATGTGCTCGCTACTCCACGAACATTACTTCTAGAATCGCATTTTACGTTGAGCTGCACGTACCAAAGGAGAATCTAGCATACGAGATACATTACACGCGTGCGCATTTCCTATATTAATCTGAGTAATGCCACGCGTCCGCATTTCTTATATATGTCTGAGTAATGCCATGCTCAATTGAAAGCGCATGTGTTAGAGGATTGTGGCTTCAATGGTGAAAGTGATCAGATATTCCGAAATATGTGATTGCAATGCAGTTAGGACTTTCTCATATGTTAACACGGTCTGTGAACAAAAAAAAACGCTTTGTGAATGTTTTTTGGTCATTTGCTAAAGTACTTTCACGCATTATTATGCAGCTGGGTGACGGCTCTTAAAACGTTCAGCAAGTTAGATTTTGAATTTCATGGCCTAGTTTAGTGCTACGAGTGTTGGGCGAAGATAAAAACGCGTGTCTTTTGTGCGTTTCTTAAGCAGGCATACAGACGTAATAGTCATTGTTGTTGTACTGTTTGGGGTGTTCAATAAAACAAGAATGCTGTTTTGTACTGCAACAGTTTTTATTTCATCTGTGTTAGCAGATCACGCAAACAACTTGGACAAATGCACGTAAGAAAGGTATGTAGTGCATCGCGCGCACGCATAAAAAAACAGGCCTGTCATTTTAAAACAAATAATAAGAACAATCGACGTAACAAACGGCATGGTTGTCTAGTGGAACATCGTCGGCAGTACAAATATCAAACCAGAATGAAAAATGAAAGGAAAATTCGGCAGATATCACGTACCGTGGAAATCGATGTTATGCGAAGCATGCGCGGGATGGTGACTGTGGCGTAATTTTTCACATTGAGCGAAACACTAGGGACTGACGCTAGAGAAATATGGAAGTGGTACGCGCACACGCATGTGTTGAAGAGTCGCGTATCGATTATATATCCAGTTGTTTATGGTTGCGTAACGACGGCAACATCAGCACGGGTGTTACCAACACCAGACGCAGTGAGCTGATATGTATAGTGCTTATATTCTTCAACAGTGGATAGCGCGAATCGGAACAGGACAAAGAAGGAACACAGATGCACAGGACAGGCGTTAATCGCAACGCTTCATTCAGGAAAGTCTCCCTAGGAGATATGTACACAGTCGAGTGGCACGCGTAGGCGCACTGCACGTACGTTACAGTCGCAGTTACAGTTGTTATGCTTATAATTCTCCGTTATGACGGAGAACGCACGCACGTTTCACGAAACCGTGTTTATGTGTAGAAGGGGTTCTTAACAGTTCTTGAACAAGGTCATCATCACCGTGATCAGTGAGCACCAGCAGCTGGACGGGACTTCTTAATCGGATCCGTTCGTGATCGCGGCTGAGTCTAAGTGTAGTGAAGTGCGAGCTATAGTGCAGCTGGTGGAAATCCTGGATGCCTCTTACGATGAAAAGACCTATTATGCCTCCTGTCGTGGACGTGGCAGCGAGATCTTTTGATGCCCTCTCCGCATCAAATCCGTCTTTCACGCACTATAAGGACCAAGCGTTGTTGGGTCTTGATATATCAATGTTGTAGTCACCGGTAACGATGAGTCCTGTTTATTGTCGGTTGGTTTATTGTCGGCAGGTTTATTGTCGGAAGCATTGACGCCGGCTTTCGCGTAATCCACGTGGTCCACGTTTCGGACCACGTGGACGAGTGGATGGTAGTTGAGCGGCTTCCAGGGGTGTTCTTTCTTCAGTGTCCTCACTCTGCTTGCGTCCGCCGCGGTGGTGTAGCGCTTAAGGTGCTCGGCTGCTGACCCGAAAGTCGCGGGTTCGATCCCGGCCGCGGCGGTCGCATTTTGATGGACGCGAATTGCTAGATGCCCGTGTTCTGTGCGATCTCGGCACACGTTAAAGAATACCCGATGGCCAAAATTTCGGAGGCTTCGCTACGGCGTCTCTTATATCATATCGTCGTTTTCGGACATAAAACCCCCACAAGTATTATTATTATCACTTTCCTTGCGTGTCAATGTCTGTGTTCGCGGTTACTGTATTGGTTGAGACTCTGTATCCCCTGTGGCACATAACCGCAAGACATTAACCCTGGTTTACGGGTATGTGCCACACGTGACTGAGAGAAAGGGTTTCATGACGTACGCGACAGGTATTTTGCGTTATTCATGTCATGACCAGTGAATCGTGTTCGTCATACACTAATCCCCTGCTATGCCAATTTCGGTATATTACAAGTTATGGAGACGACCAGGAGAGCGCCCAGACGTAAGCGGCTAGATAGATAGATAGATAGATAGATAGATAGATAGATAGATAGATAGATAGATAGATAGATAGATAGATAGATAGATAGAAACGGCCAAAGTGCCTGAGGTTCGCTAAGAAATGCTTCGCATTTAAAAATGCCCCCACCTCCGCGAAGGGAATCGTGAGGAAATGCGAATGCATTTCTTGCGCCGAGAGTACACGGCGTAGTAATTTTAATGGCGTAAATTAATGACGAGACGAGATTTGTACCGTAACCATTTATTTACACATTCATCAGCATCTATTTGTGTTGTCATTGTACCTGACGGCCATAATCTCAGCCTCGTGGTCGCCGTTGGCGTTTCACAGCGGCGTCTCGAGCACACATTTCCGGATGTTCTTGAGAGGCGCCCAGCCAGCGAACGGTCGAGAGTGAGGCGCGAGCGGACGGGAGAGTGGGGCGCAGGAAGGAGAGAGAGCGAACGGCGAGAAAAGGAGCGGCGAAGCGCTGCACCTACCCTCTCCTACACTCTCTCGCACCGCATGCTCCGGTTGCTAGGGGCGAGGATAAGCGCGCGCACCCGCAGCTGTTGCTATGGGAGAGGGAGTGAGAGCGGAGAGATAACACATGCCGGCGTGCGTACAACGCCGGATGCCTCACATAGCCCGACTAAGAAATGCATTCGCATTTAAAAAATGACCGACGATCACGATACTGCCTAATCCGAATTCTCAGCGCAGCTTAGTGTTGGGGCAACACCAACTGCGTTTGCAGTGCTGGCTTTCCGCAGTCGTAGCAATGTAACATTCGTTACATATTGCCACAGAAACTGCCAGCGCTCGAGTGCTACGCATTTACTATCTTTCGTCCTCCTTTCTAGAGCCTGTTCTAAACTCGCTGGGCGCAATACAAGTACACATGCAAGGTATCTACTACGCCATTATTCGTATTTCTGCGGATAAGCGAGGTACCCACTACGCATGTCCAAGGCATTGTGTGCACTTTGTTGATGCTGCATGCGGCTGAAGATAATGAGGAATTATGCCTGAGCGCTTTGCAGTGTGTCGGAAGCATTAAATCACGCACTCATAATTAGCGTTGTGTGATGACTGATTGCTATTTTGCTGTTCTGCCATACCATATTACATAGGCTAGCGCGATTCCTGGCCCGACATGACGCCTGTATAGGGTATTTGTGCAAATGCGTTTCAAGTACCAGTTTCTTGATAAAGATTCAAGCTACAAAGTCGTCCTGCCACGTCTACCAATCGGTAACGATGTTTTGAATTCAGTTTTTATTCACGACGACTTGAGTGGTAGACCGTATCATTCCCCAGACTTCCGTGACGCGCTGCTCGAAGCGGTGACCGCTCTAGACATCATAGGTGTGGGACAATATCAAATGAGCAATGTAGGAATGGTTACGTGTGCAAGCAGCGCGGCGAAACAGAAACTCATCACCCGTGGTGAGCTCCGTGTAAAAGGGCGGAAGTGCATGGTGATAGATCCGCAGACTAAGAACGTTAGGCTAAAGTTCCTACGGCTTCCCCCTCATCTTGAATCACTACGTGTTGAAGAGGCGTTCCAAGCTTACGGTGAAGTCCGTTGACAGAAAGGCATGGAGGTGCGCTGGTACGTAACAATGGACGATAACAAATAGGGATGTTGCTGTGATGGGAGAAGTGCGTGAATATCGCGTGTGGTGTGACGGAGCCAACATGGACAGAGCGACACGGGAAGAAGCGCAGCGGCAAGACTTGCGCGAAGACGAAGATGACGATGGGTTGTGCCACGAGGCCACGAGTGGAAAGGAATTGGCGGGCCGGAATGACGTAGCTGAAGGTGGGCGCGAGAAGCGTGCGCGTGGGGTGCGAGGCAGCTGCAACGGCAGTGCTCGATCGAGCGGAAGGAACGTGGAGGCTGGTCGTCAGCGTCACGGTCGGGTGTAGTCCCGAGTGCCTGGCAGAGCTCAAGGGTCGGAGTGGCCTGCTTCACTTGGCCTCAACTTCGACGGCCAGTCCATGGAGCCAGCCGGGAGCTACCGCAGCCACCAGTAACACCGTCGGGTGTAGGCCCGAGTGTTTGGTTGTGGTCCCTTGCCTACACGTTCGAGTAGAAGAGTGCATGACTTGGGCGTCCACGGTCTTTGTTCCACGCCATCTCCGTCGAGGCATCCACGTGAGCGGTGCCCTCCTCTTCACCAAACTCCGACGACAACGGCACTCCCGTGCTGACATATCTTCCACGTCGACGTGTCCCGCGTCGGCGCATAGAACTCACCGGTGAGACTGTTTCGTTCACGCTAGGACTAAACTTGTTCATATGTCTTTCTTGGTTTCGTAGGTTGTAAAGTGTCGTCTTACTATTAGTGTTCGATGTTGTATGTATTATGTTCGTGAGTTTCTTCATAAAGCGAAAAAAAAACAGAAAACAGCCTCGCCTTTTTCTGGAGAACGTTACTATCTTCGACGCAACGTACACTTGTATCTTGCTCATTCTCAAGAATCCCATCACAGTTGCCTTGCAACTCAAGGATCCCATCACTGTGAGCTCAATACCGCATATTATGTCTATCTATGGTCACCTGTGCCTAGTACTTATTCCCGGTAGGCTTCCGCTGTGTCTTCGTTGCAAGCGAGTGGGGAATGTCCGTCGAGAATGCAAAACACCGAGGTGTTTGCAGTGCCGTCGACTCGCTCATTCGTCGGATGCCTGCGTGTCGACTTACGCCAGCAAGCTTAGTTCTGGCCAATCCAGCGCAGAAGAGCCGCATCTGGACCATCTCATGGATGCTACTGAGGTAGTTGATGCGAGAGGAGAAGCAGCGGGAGAAGCAGTAGGTGGCATAAAGGAAGATGAACACTTGTCCATGGAAGCCATGCCCAGCAGCCACAGTAACGTTGCTAAAGATAGCGGTGAAGGCATCAGCGAAGAGAATACTGCAGGGGAAGACGACCTGGAAGAACTTAAAGAAAAAAAATTCGGCAGATCCGGGAATTAGATTCATGCGAAGCAGTCAGCGACTACTTCTATGCTGTACTTTATGGCTTTGAGCCAAGAGTTACGAGGTGTATCGACGTGTTTTGTAAGTGTAAGAGCTATGTGCACATCGTGGGCTTACCAGGCATGTCGACAACACTGGCGTTTAAAGCGTAACCTATGGTGCGACGTAACGTCAGCCCTCACGTTAGGGTACATACGTGAGTATTATCGAAACTTAGTGCACTTTATGGTGCAATCATGTGAATATAAAAAAGAAATTTTGTTAATATATTCCTCCGGGGTCGAGCAATGCTTCAATATAGCTTGCTGAATCATAGGAATACGAATGTAATGATTATTAGACTGCTATAAAAGCAGAGCCAGCACTGTAACCACAGACGTTAATCTGATATGACGCCTATATCGTAGGAGTACATATGTAGTCTTTATTGCTTTATTGTAAAATCAGACAGCCAGCACCACAAACACAATTGACGTTGCACCGCCATTACGCCTGCATAGGCTGTTTTTCGAAACCAGTTTACTGACCGTCGTGGCTGTGTGGTAGAATACCTGATTGCCACACAGAGTGCTTGGGTTCGCTTCTTGCTGCGATTCTAATTCTTATTGTTTCCATTCGTCGGGTCAACGCTGCCAATGTCGCTTTTTCTTAACGCTCTCTCATTTAAGTTACCAACGTCTGTTGCTGCCGTTCCTGGGTTGATATAAACCTTCAGTCAACTGTGGCGCATACCCGTACACCGCCGCCTGTGGTGAACGGGTGTGTGCCATACGTGTCCGGAGGAAAGGGTTTGACGAAGTACACGACAGGATTTTCACGTTATTCATGTCATGACCGACTGTCATATTCGGCAAATCCTCTTACCTTCCCATGCCAAGTTTGGTCTGAACCAAGTCATGAGAGCACCCAGACGTAGGCGTCTAGATGTTGTTGTGCCAGAGCACCTGACCGAACGGGAAAGCGAATGAACACGTGTACTTCGTTGGAAGTCCAGCGTCTGCCCTGCGTCCAAGAAAAGGGCCAGCACGTGCCACCTAAAGGAGCGTCAACACCTGCTACCTAAAGGAGCGTCAACACCTGCGGCCTAAAGGAGGGTCACATCACAATTGACTGGGACCTTATTTAAGACCGGCCTGGTCCGTTGTTGAGAGATACGCCCTAGCCGACTTGGTCGAGCTGGCAGGCTCTGTACTCCTATAACCTGCTATAACCTGCTATACCTGCTATAAACGTTGTTAAGTTTTGTAAACGTTTTGCCTCCTTGTCCTGATCTTAAGCGCTAGTCCGATCTTCGGCATCATCGGCTCGCCAGCCCCCCGGCTATCAACGACACACAACCCCCATTCGTAACAGTAGTGGCAGCGGTGGGATACGCTACCCTACGGTTGGCAAGCCGGATCGGATCCCTGCAGGCACCAGGACGACCGCGACACCGCTTGGCGGCAGCAACGAGTTCAACGGACGTCGGCCGCTTTGGTTGGGAGAGTGCCTGATGCTTGTTTTCTGTCGTCAGACCATACGAGCACACAGTAGCTAGGTTTGTTTCTTGAGATATTTTGCTGGCAAGTGCTTAGCTGTTTTTGCTTGCTTCACGTCGTAGATTCTAGCTTTTGAGGCAAGGCTATCTCTGAAAGAACGTGCACGAGTCGCGAGATACAATGGAGAAGCTTTAGAAAGCAGGACCTTCTCGATGTTTGCGGGGAGCTGGGTGTTTCCGTTGCCGTAAAGAGGCGTAAAGGAACGATTCTTGATGCCATGGGGACAGAGGGAGTGACTGAGGAGGAGGTCGAGGAGGCTATGGAAACAGGTAAAGAAAGACAGCGCGAGCATGAAGAACGTCAAAAACGCGAGCAGCGGGAGAATGAGGAACGTCAAAAACGCTAGCAGCGGGAGAATGAGGAACGTCAAAAACGCGAAGAGCGAGAACACGCTCTTAGAATGAAAGAGCTAGAAATTCAGCAAAGTCGCATAACCGCAGGGCGGTCTAGTCCAGTTTCACTTGGAAATGAGACACCCAAACAGAGAATCCAAGATATGATTCTGCCGTTTAAGACAGGTGGAGACATCGCGCTTTTTCTCGTGAATTTTGAGCGCACCTGCGAAAAGATGGGCTTCGACGAAGGCATCTGGTCCCAGAAGCTTTTGTCAGTGATTCCGGGTGAGGCCGCGGAAGTAATCGCGCGATTGTCTAAAGAGGACTCTGAGGACTACGCTAAGGTCAAACCCGCCCTCCTTCGTAAGTACCGCTTGTCTGCCGAAGGATTTCGGCGGTGTTTTCGGCAAGCAAAAAGGGGCAATGAATCATGCACAGTGTTCGTGTACCAGCTTAAATCTAATTTGAAAGAATGACTGAGAAGTGCCGAGGCTTACGCTAACCACGACAAGGTGCTGGATTGCATCGCACTCGAGCAATTTTATCGGGTGCTGCCTGAAGATGCCAGACCCTGGCTTCAGGACAGGATGAAAGGAACAGACATCGATGAGGCGGCGGAACTAGCCGATGAGTATTACTCGCTAAGGAATATCCAGGTGGGTCGCGAGGATAAAAAGGAAAAAGGGGACTCTTCGAAGCGATTTTCCGCTCGAAACTTAGCACAAAAGAAGGCTCCGCCGCGGGGTGAACTCAATCAGGGAGCGACTATCAATGAGAGGGAAAAGAGAAAGACAGGAGAGGCACCCGAGTCGGCAGCAGGTGTTAAGGAACGGGCCGACTATTGCGAACGCCATCGGCTTTTCCCGGTCCCTGCGAAGGGCCTGAGTAAAGCCGATGAACGAACCTTAAGGCGCCTGCAGACCAACACCTTGTTGTGTCCTGCAATAGTGAAACATTTTGACCCGAAAGTTGATGGGCGGTGCCCTCACTGTGGGGAAGTCTCCGATAACTTTCACATGGTTTGGGCATGTCAGTTGAATCCTTCCATTCCCCCTAACCCTTCCCCTACTAGAGAGGCATGGGAGGCAGCCCTACTCAATTGCTCAGGCCTGGAGTCTCAACGGGCTCTAGTCCAACGGGCGCGGGTAGCGGCGTTGTCCAGCGGAGTCCCGGAATAAGGACTCCCCCTATGTAAAGGGTCCTTTTGGGCCTGCAAACTCATTTTATTGAATAAAAGTTTTCACACACACACACACGGCGCGAGCTTTTGAAAATAGACGGCCAATTGTGTGCTACCATTGTAAAAAGGAGGGTCATATATCATCTAGCTGTAAGCAGAAATTCGTCTTCGCCAGCATCCGCGAGTCAGACTAGAACCTCAAACTGCTCGAGCCTTACAAGCGGGAAATTATGGTAAACGGTAATAAATGCCGGGCACTCCGTGATTCGGCGGCTACAATGGACATAGCGCACCCGTCTTCCATCTCCCCTAGCGACTACACTGGCGAATGCGCCTGGATTAGGCAGGTCGCAGAAGAGCACAGTGTGTATTTGCCCATTGCTACTGTGTTTCTAGAGGGAACTTTTGGAACATTGCGCACTGAGGCAGCCGTGAGCCCTAGTTTACCCCGAGATTTCCCATACCTTTTTTCGAACAAGTCAGAGCAGCTCCTAAAGAAAAAGGCCAGTCATTCTCATCTCCCATCGCGTGCATGGCACGAACGCGATCGCGATCCCGTGCTCTCGCGGAGAAACTTGAAGTCTCGGTTTCAAACCAAGAAATGGTCGATCGTGAGACAACTCCCCAGGGGCATTCGAACCAAGAGGCGGCTGAGGTATCGCAGGACCCCGAAGGTAGTAAGGCGCCGGATACGGTATTAACTACCGAAGGCGCAGAGCCTTTTGAGGCAGATGAAAACGGGGCGCTTCAGGCGAATTTTCAGTCGTCCCTAAGTAGTCCCGCATCCACTTGTTGGGAAGAGCTGAGTAAAGTGGACAGAAACACACTCAGCACTGCACAGAAGAATGATGATTCCATTAAGAATCTTCTGCATAACGGGAACGAAGGAGTAGCCCGTAAGAACATCTCTTTTTACACAAAGGCAGGCCTTATGTATCGTAGGTATCGGGACGCTGGAGGTCGAACGTACGACCAACTTCTAGTGCCAGAGAAGTACCGACGGCAGTTTCTGGAACTGGCGCACGGAAATGCCTGGGCAGGCCACCTTGGAATCAAGAAAACAAAGGCGAGGCTCGCTCGGGATTTCTACTGGCCTGGATGTTGAAAAGACGTCGAAAACTACGTGCGATCGTGCGACACGTGTCAGCGAGTAGGAAAATCTACCGACAAGCGAATGTCTCCGATGAGATTAGTGCTGTTATCACGGAGCCGTTCCGGAGGCTAGTCTTAGATATTGTTGGCCCCCTCCCAGAGTCCCGTTCGGGTTGCCGCTATATTTTGACTGTACTGTGCGTAGGAACAAAGTTTTCGGAGGCGGTTCCACTTAAAGAGCTGACTTCTCCCTGCATTGTAGATGCACTTTTGTCTATTTTCGCTCGCGTTGGCTTTCCAGCGGAAATTCAGAGTGACAACGGGAGCGTATTCACCAGTTGTCTCACAACCGCGTTTTTTGAACGCTGTGGAATAAAGATAATCCATAGCTCCATCGGACATCCACAGTCCAACCCAGTGGAGAAGATGCATGCCGTACTTCAGCGTGTTTTGAGAGCACTTTGCTTTGAACACAACGAAGATTGGGAGGTATGCATACCCGCGCACTGTTCGCCATAAGGTCAGCTCCCCACGAGACAACAGGATTCAGTCCCGCCGAACTCGTCTACGGGAGAAACTTTAGATCCCCTTTTCGACTGTTGAGAGACTCGTGGGAGGGCTATGAAGGGGACGCGCGCGTAGTCACCTATGTGTTAGATTTGTTGGAGAGACTGTCTAAAACCAGAGAGATCGTAGAGGCAAAACATGAAGGCTGCCCAGAGTTCCGCAATGACTTACTACGATAAGTTGTCCCGGAAGCGCATATTCAATGTCGGCGACCAGGCAATGCTGCTACGACAGTGTGAAAAGAATAAAATGTACATGCAGTGGGAAGGGCTAGCTAAAGTGACATCCAAGCTTTCGGATACAAACTATGAGGTAAAACTGGGTCGAAAGCGTAGTAAGGTTTACCACAGTAACTTAATGAAGCCTTACTTTCAGCGTCATGCAGTAGTTAACATGACATTGAATGCGCCAGAGGAAGTAGAGACCAACCTCTTGAGTTTTCCACGCGAAAGTGACGCGGCAGCTAGCGAGCTCTACAGTTTATTGCCGGAGAGAAAACTCTCACGGAGAGTCAGCGTGAGGATCTGAGGAAAGTCGTTAGAGATTTTGAAGATGTGTTTTCCGACAAACCCGGGAAAACCTCTCTGATCGAGCACGATATTCAGTTATCAAGCCAAGAGCCGATCTCTAGCAAGCCTTACCGCGTATCGCGAAGGCAGAGGGAGATCATGGAAGCCGAGATCCGCCGCATGTGCGGCTTGGGAGTTATCGTTCCAGGTGAAAGCGATTACACCTCCCCACTCATTCTAGTCGAGGTTCCGGGAAAAGATCCTAGGCCATGTGTGGACTATCGTCGACTAAATAAGGTCACTTTAGATCAGACGTATCCAATACCTAATATCGAGGAGAGAGTGGAGACTGGCGAAATCCACATATCTCTCCACCTTAGATCTGGTACGGGGATACTGGCAGGTCCCACTGACGGAGCAAGCTTCTCGTTATGCCGCATTCATCTCCCCACTAGGGACATTTCGTCCTTTGATGCTTGCTTTCGGCTTAAAGAACGCTCCGTTTGCTTCTCAAACTTCATGGATCGGGTGTTGCAAGGGTTGGGAGATTTCACCCTCCCGTATCTAGACGACGTGGCGGTTTTCTCTGACACATGGGCTCAGCATGTGAGTCACTTGAGGACAGCTCTGGCTCAAATACGCGACGCGGGCCTTACTGTGAGAGCGCAGAAATGCCACTTGGGATGCGCTAGCGTAAGCTATCTCGGGCACATTGTGGGTCGCAGCCAGCGTAGTCCGTCTGAGTTAAAGGTTGCTGCCGTTTTAGAATACCGACGTCCCACCACCAAGTCGGAATTAAGGGCATTTTTGGGATTAACAGGATATTACCAACACTATGTAAAGGGTTACTCGAATCTCGCTAGTCCATTGACTGATTCTCTCCGCAAAACAGAACCCACCACCATTTCGTGGGATTCCAGAAAAGAGAAGGCTTTTGAGTGCCTGAAGAGCGCTCTCGCGAAAAGGCCAGTGCTGGCAGCGCCAGACTTTTCTAAGGGTTTTATTATCCAATGTGATGCAAGTGACCGTGGCCTTGGAGCCGTTTTATGCCAAGAGGATGCAGACGGGCAGGAGCGGCCAGTTTTGTATTTGAGCAGAAAGCTCAGTGTCAGGGAGGAGGCTAACAGCACTTCAGAGAAAGAGTGCGCATGCCTTGTTTGGGGCAATTGGTAAAGGCTCGTTCACACCGGCGACTAGCAACGGTCACGCGACTAAGTTAGTCTCAAAGCGACTGGTCGCAAACGGTCGCAAATGGCCGTTTTGGTCGCAAATCGACTGCTTTGGCTCAGTCGCTCGCTGCTCGATTTTTCAGTCGCGCGACTGCAGTCGCAAACCTCTGAACCAATCAGATGCGCAGGAGCAGGACGTCAGCCTATTTTACGGGGCAACGGCAATGCAAGCTGTATACGAGCAGACGTGAATTCTGTATATGGCGACGGTTATAAGTCGCACGCAAGTGTGAACATCGGTCGCTTTGAGTCGCTTTTTGACTTCCAGTCGCAAACGGTCGCGCGACCGTCGCTAGTCGCCGGTGTGAATGAGCCTTAGCTAGCATGTTACGTCTCGGGATCAAACTTCATAGTTGAAACGGATCACTGCCCCTTGACTTGGCTGCACAACATGTCCACTAAAAGCGGTCGCTTACTTAGGTGGAGCTTGACACTTCAGCACCATAACTCTAGTGTGCGCTATAAGAAAGGGAAACTGCACACAAATGCAGATGGACTCAGCAGAGCCTTTTGAAGTGCAGCCCGCAACTCCCTCAGATAAGTCGTAACATACATTGTTCTTGTTTAATATGCTTTCATGCTTTTAGTTCCTCTTCTTTACCGTTTACTTTAACCTGAGTTGCATTATCATGTGTATTTTAGTTTTCAAATGTGCTTCGACAGGTACATTCTTCAAAATTTTAGCAAGGGCCGTTTGAGGGCCATCCACTACCGTTCAGAGAAAGACTTAGCTCGACAAATGCACAGAATGGCATTCTTCAACGGCCTAACAGGTTCCGGCCTGCTCGTATGACATTGAAGGTCTTTTCGTGCCATTAGGCTACGTTGCGCATGCTTTCTTGGCGTCGGAGACGTACCGCACCGTCGCAGAGGTCGTGACGGCCAGTGTTTTGAGCTCTCTAACGTATACGTCTCTCGTGCTTTAACATATAGGGGTCGAGAGTCAATTATTCTCTTTAGTGCCTTGGTCTGACGATAGGAGGGGCATTCGGAGGGTGCTTGCCTCCACCCGAGTGGCTTGGCGTGTTGATTCTCGCTCGTTCCTGTGAACTGCTGCTGTGTCGTGGAGGTCACTACAGTGGAAAGGGTGGTACGGCCACAGTTGACAACGGTCAACCGCATCGCATCATCCGAGCTGCGTTTGACAGCTCGAACTCTGGAAGCATTGTCTTGTGGCGGGGGTGCTGTTGTGCCAGAGCACCTGACCGAACGGGGAAGCGAATGAACACGTGCACTTCGTTGGAAATCCACGGCATCGCGGTCAGCGTCTGCCCTGCGTGCAAGAAAAGGGCCAGCACGTGCCACCTAAAGGAGCGTCAACACCTGCTACCTAAAGGAGCATCAACACCTGCGGCTTAAAGGAGGGTCACATCACAATGGACTGGGACCTTATTTAAGACCGCCCTGGTCCGTTATTGAGAGAGACGCCCCAGACGACTTGGTCGAGCTGGCAGGCTCTGTACTGCTATAACCTGCTATACCTGCTATAAACGTTGTTAAGTTTTCTAAACGTTTTGCCTCCTTGTCCTGATCTTAAGCGCTAGTCCGATCTTCGGCATCATCGGCTCGCCAGCCTCCAGGCTATCAACGACACACAACTCCCATTCGTAACGATATAGATAGATAATAGATAGATAGAT
>NW_023616339.1:0-60001 GCF_013339695.2 Rhipicephalus sanguineus
GATGGATGGATGCTATCAGCGTTCCCTTTATAACGGGGCGTTGACATATGTGCCATCAGGCCCGAAAAAAGAAAACGCGCCGTTGCTACAACTACCCCATTCGGCGCGTTTCCTATAAAAGTCTATTTTCGTCAACGGTTGAACACACCGCGAGGTGGTGGCTTTAAGCCCAAGTCTCGCTCATAGCATCCATCCATATCGAGAAATAGCTCTCCGACGCTCGTCTTGCTGTCACACCGCGTTCCACGCTCGCCCTGTGAAAATTAACGGCCAGGTTAGAGGGAAGACACGACGTGCGTAGCGTTTCTCTTCGCCTTTAACGATGCTTTGAAGGAGTGCATATCGAGTATCAGTGTTTCTTATGTACTTGTTGATGCCATCTTGGCGCGGGATTCACCATATCCGGTGTCCACGTATATAAAGAACGTCAGCTACCGCGAAGGTTAAATCATGATCATGGGCGTTAGTGGTAATTACGGAAATTTGCCACTAGGCGTCAACGTGAGTGCGTCCACATAAAGCGGTGCTATATCTGCCAAACAATAGTAGACGTTGTACGAGCTCTCATATACCAATGCACTATAAATAATCAACTACTTCTGTGACGACACGTTTCACTTTCGTGTTACACCGATTCCTATGACCGAGGGATCAGCCATCTTTTTTTCACATTGACAAGGCATGCACCAGCGGCGTAGTGGTAAGGACGTCGGATAGAGGCCCACAGCTGAAACCTTGCCTTTGGAATATTTCAGTTTCAGTTGGTTTACCACAAGTACAATGCATGTACAAAGAGTGGCCAGGAAGACTGGAAAAAGCTACATAAACAGCAGCTTGTCTAGCCCCTTCTCCCCAAACAATGTGGCAGCAAACATGACGTCTAGGAGGGACGTACAATATTAAGGGAATAATGACAGAACAACAAGTTTATATTGGAAAACATATGCACGGTAAGGCAAGCAATATACACTATACGATATATATGTACAAATGGATTGATAACCTACAGTACATTAGTGAATAATCTCAAACAGCTTTTTCTTTGTCACAAACCACAAATGCTCTTCGGTCAACTCATGTTTCTTTAGTATGTTTGCCAGGTTTTTTTTCAGCATCTGAAAACTGTAGCTGGTACGTGGTCGTGGAACGTTCGTAATGACGGGTGGAACGAGATGACGTATTCAGCAGGAAGTTGGCAAAAGCCCGCTGTGTTGTGTTATGTTTATGGATTTCTATGAGAAATCCATAAAGTCAGAACACGCGCTACGTGCTATCACAAGTATGCCATCTATGCGCACCAACAATATCTCTGTCATCTGTCGACACCACAGCTTGACGTGCTTTGGTCCATTATTCAAAGTGGCCTATAACAAATTTTACAAGTAATCATCAAGTGGCCTTAGCATGGGAGTGTTATTGCCTCACGAGTCGATTGCTGCAAACATTTCTACAATCCTTTAAGAACGAGCGGAAGTCGCATCGATTTGTCGCACAGTTTATGCAGCCGGCGCTCAGCATGCCGACGAGCGTGCTGGGAGCTACAAAGAGCAGGAGAAAGAAGTCCTCGCTGCACGTCGTGTCCTTGACTCCTTCCGAGAAGCGATATTTGCCACTCATGGTCACGGGAGCCTCGACTACAGACCGGCAGTCTTTTCTGGCAATGTTAAAATGCTTGTAGGGCAAAAAGCTTTGCGAGGCATTCATAATGCCTCGCAGTGGAAGGCGCACTGACATCTCACCTACCTACCTACTACCTACCTACACCTACCTACACACCGACCGACCTGTATCTGTCTGTCTGCCTGCCTGTCCTGTCCTATGTGATCTACCCGCGCGCCTTTTACAGCTCTCCCGTTTCGTGTTCTCTGTCTATACCTAACAAAGTCATGAAACGACATGTGGTAGCCCGGAGATGAGAGATAAATCGCGATATCCCTGTCAGGTACTACGTAACCAGGTAAATGATAAGGGACATGCTATGATGCCACGGTGGCAATATCCCTACCTTGCTACATAGCCCTCTATAAAGTGGAGCTGAAAAACTCGTGTTCTTTCCTGACATCAGCGTTATCTCCGCAGGTAGGTACATCTGTTTTGACACCGAAGAGGTGAAAAATTAGACTAGTATGTGCACTGAAGACAAGAACTGTATAAAACTACTTATGCTCACACTTGCTCAGCCTCTACAGAGGCAGCTTAGCGGTCAACAACTAAGCCAGGGGGAGGTTACTCCGTATACCTCCCATAGGACGCCTTACTTCATGACGTCAGCGCTGGCAGCGCCAAACGTCCCTTCAGTTAATATCCTGGCGGCTGGGATTCAGAGACTCGAACGGCAGAATGGCGGCGCACACGGTATGCGTCCGTCATGGCAACACTAACACCAGCCGCGCCTCCTCTCCTAGCTCCCTCGCGCGCGCCGGGTTTTTTTCTTTTTGTTTGTTTGCGTAGTGCGGCTCCCTCTCCCTTTCTTTTATGACCCCCTCGTCCGCGTGCTGCGCTGTGCAGCGCGCTGGGCGCTTTTTTTCGTTTTGCATCCGCTGCGCGTACTGCGCCGCGCGTTCGTTGCGCGTTTGAATGTGCGCAATTGCAATCAGGCACTCTGCCAAACACTACCGTCGTGCAGCATTTGCCAGAACGCAAAAGAATGAATTACACTCACAACACAAAATATCTTTGGTCTCGTTTTATTGTCCTCGTTTCCGAAAGTCAACATTTTCATCAAATGTGGTGCGATATAGGCTCAAGAGATTAACAGAAGTTATAAACAGGAGATTAACATACACGTGTTTATGATCACTAAACAGCACGAAAGTTCTCGGCAAAGTTAAGAACTTAAAGAACAGTGGAATTAAAAAAAGCAGAGAACATAACACTATTCACATATTCAAACACACAATTTTTATACTGACAAAAGTGCACAACAGCTTCTGATATATGCGCACGATATTGCACAAATTATCATAACAAAATTGAACATTCCTGGAATGCAAAACAATGAAAGCAGTTGAAATACCTAAAAATAAATATTAATGTAAAGATCATTTTAAAGATGTCAAAATGAACTCCACAAATAACACAACTAATATTGGCCGCACTTTATTGACTACATTTCCAAAAAACGTTGATTTTAAATAACTAGTGATGATAAACGCGGAGAAATAAACGGCTGATATCGGATTATTCATGGCATCTCTTCTTGAAGTGCGCCGATTCTGCAATTCTTCAGCTTTTCTCTGGGCGCACCGATCAGCTGTGTTGCGTTCCGAAATACACCCTGAAGAAAAGGGCAAGTTTCAATCAGATAAAGAGCGCCGTTGGCTCGTGCAAAAGTGAACTCGTTGGTTCGTCTCAGAGCAGCACAAGTTTGCATACATCTACCTAATGTCTCACAAACGTGGTTATAGGCGATGGCGAGTAATTAACCGGAGACAAATGCAAAGCACACACTCAAGCACGCGGTTCTGTGAGAGTAGTAATCTGTAACTATAGTTACGTCGCATGGGCTTCATGTCCGCTGCTTGTTCGTATAACGATTTAAACGCAGCATCGTGCCCTTTTCAAATCAGTCATTTTTGAAAACATTAACTGAAGCCCCACTGCAGAAAACAGCTACTCGGTATGGACGTGAATTCAAATTGACACAATGAAAACCGCGACTCAAAGGGCACGCTCACCTGTCGTTCTTTTCTGGGCCGGCACATATATTCCGGGACTTGTTCTGGAAGTATTTGAGCAACAAAGCACTATGCACGAACAGCGCGAGTCGTAAAACATCGCGTCGCACAAGCACACAGCGAGCGAGCACGATGAAACGGACGAGCGACGACGGCTAACACATGCCTTACCAACGCCAGACACGAAACTTTCTAACGGATTTCAAGTCGGCGGCGCCAGCAAGGCGGCGGAAAGCGCGCCTCCCGCAGGAGAGGGAGTTGATCCCACCAGAGAGGGGGTTGAAGACAGTTGGGAGGAAAGAGACGGAACCCAGATTTTAACTCTGATACCAGTGAATGGATGGCGCCTCAATTTGCCATACCGGTCACGTGGGTTTCTTTCACTAGCTTGACTAAGCCTCTGTTCATAACAAAAGATCAAGGACTTGCAGGGGTATTTACTCGGTGTGCAGCTGTCCCTAACATACGACTCATCTGATATTAGTGCTAGTGAATAAGCGCCAGATCCCCAACCCACCGTGATTGGAGCTAATTGATACCAAAGGCTATACTTAATCCTCATCGTATTCTACCGTCGTAGTTTCTCAACCTTTTCATGCGACTTCGCGCTAGCTACGCCGCTGCTAATTGTCTGAAAGGCTATACTGACGAAGAATGAATGATCTTTCCAGCGAAACATTGCGTCTTTTAGCAAGGTGCCTTGCTAGGCTCCCCTGAAAGTCAATTTTTTCATCTTTTTTTGCGCACAGAGCTATGACAGCAATTGGCTGGGAATCCTTGGGAATCGAAATGTCCGCTGGAGATGGCTAATAACCTATGTGCTTCGGCGTTGCACATACGTCCCGCTTTTCCTTCGCTTGTTGGTAAAATTTTATTGTTGGCCCCGAGAGACGCGACCAGCGCGTATTGAGCTCCTCCCACTTTGCGACGGGCAGGCTAACACCGATCGGCGCATCGTGGGCTCTGTGAATGGCCCAAAGCTGATTCCCGTTGTCGGGGGCTTCTGATGGCACTTTTCTTCTGCAGAAAACATTTTCTCCCACATCAACAGTCGCTATCCGTGCAGCGCTAAAATACTGCTATTTAACGTAAGTCTTTGTAATATGCGAAGAATGCGGGGATGGTGAATGTGGTAAATTTTTCACATTGAGCTAAACATTACGGAATGACGCTACAGAAATGTGGAAGTGGCATACGCACACTCTTATGTTGAAGAGTCGCATATGTATTTTATAACCAGTTGTTTACATGCAGTGGCGTAAGGATGCAACAGAAACATGGGGTTACCAACACCAGACGCAGTAAGCTGATATGTAGTGCTTGTATTCTTCAATACTGGATAGCGCGAATCTGAACAAGACAAAGAAGGAACACAGATGCACAGGACAGGCGTTACTCGCAACTAAGCTTAATTCAGGAATATTTCCCTAGATATGTTCACAGCCGAGTGGCGCGCACGAGGCGCACTGCACGTACGCTACAGTCACAGTTACAGTTGTTACAGTTGTTATGCTTATACTTGTCCGTTATGACGGAGAACGCACGCACCTTTCACAATCTCTTGTACATGTGTAAAAGGGGTTCTTGACAGTTCTTGAACAAGGTCATCATCACCGTGATCAGTGAGCCTCAGCAGCTGGACCTTCACTTGCTAATCGGATCCGTTCGTGATCGCAGCTACGACGGGTCTAAGTGCACTGAAGTGCGAGGTATAGTACAACTGGTGTAAATTCTGGATGCCTCTTACGACGAAATGACCTACGATGTCTCTTGTCCTGGATGTGGCAGCGAGGCCTTCTGAAGCCCTGTCCACATCCAAGCCCTCTTTCATGCCGTTTAAAAACCAGGCCTTGTTGGGTTTTGATAAATCAATGCCGGTAGTAATGAAGGACATGGTCTTCTCGGCGGACTTATTGTAGGAAGCATTGACCCCAGTTTTTGCGTAATCCACGTGGATTACGCAAAAAGACGTGGACAAAAGACGTGGACAAGTGGATGGTAGCCCAGCGTCTTCCAGGGGTGCTCTGTCTTCAGCTGCCTAACTTTTCTTGCGTCGGCTCCTGCGGTGTAGCGGTTAGGGTGCTCAGCTGCTGACCTGAAGGTCGCGGGTTCGATCCCAGCCGTGGCGGTCGAATTTCGATGGAGGCAGAATGCTAGATTCTCGTGTACTGTGGGATCTCGGTACACGTTAAAGAATACCAGATGGTCAAATTTCCGGAGCCCTTTGCTACGGCGTCTCCCATAATCATATAGGTTTGGGACATAAACCCCAACAATTATAATATCATTTTTCTTGCGTGTCAACTTGTGTGTCATCGTGTTACTGTGTTGGTTGAGACTCTGTATCACCTGTAGCACGTACCCCCATAACATGAACACCGTTATGCGGGCATGTGCCACACATGACTGACAGAAAGGATTTCATGACGTACGCGAGAGGTATTTTGCATTATTCATGTCATGACCAGTGAATTGTGTTCGTCATACACTAATCCCCGGCTTTGCCAATTTTGGTATATTACAAGTTATGGAGACGACCAGGAGAGCGCCCAGACGTAGGCGGCTAGATAGATAGATAGATAGATAGATAGATAGATAGATAGATAGATAGATAGATAGATAGATAGATAGATAGATAGATAGATAGATAGATAGTACGGACAAAGTGCCTGAGGTTCGCTAAGAAATGCTTCGCATTTAAAAAACTAGAAGAAAAAGTCACAGATTCGCCGCAACGGCGAAGCAATGAATGCGATAGCAATAAATTGTAATGTAACGCGAAGAACGGAAAGCAGCACGAAATTGCCAGTACGTCGCTCGAGCCCAAAGGACGCACGAAAAGAACGCACACAGGACGAGCGCGAACTAATGCGTCACAGCTCGACACTTGAAGCGCACTGCTCAAACATAAAGCAGGATGCACGAAACGAACGAACAGGTATACACAAGACGAGCGCGAACTAATAGACCGATCTCACCAAATTATCTGCGCATGCGCGTGTTTCCGACAGCGGCACGGCCGCCATCTTAGTAGGAGTATTCTGAGCACTGCTGGTACGGCTGCCTACTGCGTGCTGCAGGTATATTGCAGTTTGGCATGAATCCTCGGCACAGAAGGCGATCGAACGCTGTGTTAAACTGTGTCCGTACCTCTAATGTAGGTTGTTTTACTTCATGTTACACTGCACATCCTAGCGTTAAGAGAAAAAGAACAGCTTACGTGTGGCCAGCTCGTCTCGTCGTGTTTATGCGCTCGCGTCACTTCGCTGAATAAGCACTAGAAAAAAAAATAGCGGGAAATCACGTTCCTTTTGCCATGAGAGTAAGAATCTTCTTTAGTGAACGTCAGCACGCGAGCGATACAAGTTATAGTGTGCGGAAAATAACTTGCCCAAACTGCATAGATCTCTCCGCGACTACGAAGACGGGAAAAAAAATGATGGGACGAGAAAAAAAAAGAAAGATTTTTGCACTTCGTTTTTGTTCAAGCAGTACTTTCGATGTACTCTGTGTCGTCAACGCAGGACTACGATCACAGTGATGCGTCAAAACGTGAATGAATATGAGACGGTCGCCGCGAAGGAGGTTAGAAGCGCGTCTGCGGGGCGACGACTGCAGCCGCATGCCGTTTGGAAAAGTTTAACGTCACGGAAATGTTGTGAATGGCAAGATATCTCCTGCTGCACAAGGGATGGCTGAGTCAGTAAGAGGTTTTGGTGCCAAACACAAGGCGGCGGATGAGCAGTAGCCCGCTCAGGCCGGCGGCGGCAGCCCAGCCGATGGCTCGGCGCGCCGATATCGTCGCTAGGCCTATACCGCTTCGAAGCTGCAGTGTACGGTACGTTATTAAGAGCCGCCTACGCTTATGTAAGAACCTAAGCTTTGCTACCGCTGTGGCTGTTTTACGCTGCGTTCGCGATAATATCACATTTTGAAAGGAATAGGGAAATACCGGCGGCGAAGTTGGCTGCGATGCCGGCACGGTCGAGTTTTCGCCGTGCACTCCATGACGCGAGCTGCACACAGCTTGCACTTATAAGTTTGGCTTGTTTCACAGGTCTCGTTCATACTGGACACTTGACAGATGTCCTCGCTTTTGATGAGAGTCGGTTTAGGTATCGCTATGTATTTAAGAGGTCTCTGTTTTGCCCGGAACACGTTGTATCACACCTGTCTCCGCTGGCGCGCCGAGGGGACCGAGCACATGTTGTATGAAGTTTTGCTGTCGCTGATCGGACTATCAGTCGCGCAGAAAGCTTGTATGACGCAATAGTTCGCTGCTAAATTACCATGCAAGATACACACGGAATTCACAAACACGTTGAACAATACGTTGAAAGTGCGCGGTAGTTGCCGCTCCATCCGACTTGGTTGACTGTCGCACACATTCCTGTCTGAGCTTGACATCCCCTGAAAACACCTAAACACCGAGTGATTTTGCTTCAGGTTGCTGTTGTAGCATCCTAGCACGCAGCACGTTAACCCAACCATTGCGATTCATCCAAATACGGCAGCTAAAACTCGTTAATGCAGCTCGTCGATGCACCAGCTATATGCAGCTGAACGTACCGAGTACTCTAAGTACCGGCATGCACTGCGGCCGCGGTGGCGTAGTGCAACTCGCGGTGAGATCGGTCTATTGTCACAGTTGTTACTTATTCACGTTTGAACAGCGCACTCCTTTCGCGAACGCGGCCGCTGCAGCGAGCGAAGCGAAGCACCGCACCGGCCGCCCCTTCTTTCCTCGAGATAAGCGCACGAAAGCGACCATGCCCTGTAGAGCAAAGAGCAACGGCGTTCGCAGGAGCGGGGCGACGATCTTTAAAGCGCGCCACACGCGCGCACGTCGCGCCATCTATGCATGCTGAATTACATGGTGTATATAAATAGCTCGCCGTTAGCAGGCTGAAAGACGGTGCTGTCGTGGCCTAACGTCTAACGCGGCGGGCTGCAAAGCGAAAGGTCGCCCGTTCGATTCCGCGCGTCGGAAAGAATTTCTGAATTATTTTTTCTTTATGGCTTTTCTATATATATACGTACTTATACATATACGGTGAACGACGGCGACGGGAACGGACATTTTCCAGCCGAGACTGTCCATATAATTGCTATCGCAATAAAAAGTTCGTCACCGAGAGTCAAACTTACGACCCCTCGCTCCGCAGCGCGTGGCGTGAAACGATTAGGACACGTTCTTCGCTATGCTAACGACGAGCTATTTATATACACCATTTGCCGGTGGCGGTACTCAGAGATTGTTGCTACATCAGCGTGCTTTCGTTATCACTCGCGAGATGGCGAGAAGAGTGCGGTTTAAAGACCACCGCCCCGCGCTTCGCGTTGAGTGCGCGCCTCTACAGGGCGTGGTCGCCCTTGCGCGCGCTTATCTCGTGATAAGCGGGCGCAACTTCGCTCACTGCAGCGTCCGCTTTTGCGAAAGGAGCGCACTGGTCACACAAAAATAAGTTACAATTGTGACAGTTAGTTTGCGCTCAACCTGTGTATGTTTGTCCCGTGAGTCCTTTTTGCTTGAGCAGCACGCTGCGAGCGGCTTGCCGTTCTTCGCGTCACATTACAATTTGTTGCTATAGCATTCATTCCTTCGCCCTCGAGGCGAAACAATACTCAACAAACGCTCAACTACATCTGTGAAGGCACCTTTCACTTTCGTGCTATACCGATTTCTATGACAGAGGGATCAGCCATGTTTTTTTCCCCTATTTCTTCCTTTCGCTCTCAATCTTGTTCTTTCTCGCTCTTTCTACCTTTTTATCTATTTCTTCAAATTCTTTCTTTCCCTCTCTATTTCTCGCTTCCTCTTTCTTTCAATCTGTTTCTCTCTCTTTTTCCTTTTCTTTCTCTTTCTGCCTTGAAGTAGACAGAAAAGAAGACGCAACAGTACAGTCCTTAGTATATAAAAAACACTAAATTCTTGGCCAATCCCCCACAGTGGGTGTGAGCCACAGTTTAAGGTGAACAAGAACAAGATCTTAGAGGGAGAGGAAGAAGAGGGACTGAAATAAACAGCAATGGCAAACAAACAATTACAGTTTTTTAAACCTAAATTTAAATATTTGTTTAGTATAATTAGTGATTACTTCAAGCATCCTGCCGCCCGGTTCTTGGCCCATCCCCCTTTGTGGGTGAGCGCCATAAAGACGAGGACATCATCATCATCATCAAACAAACAAACAAACAAGCGGCCGTATTCGCTTCATGATTCTTAGTGCCCTTACAATTTCGACGCACTCTACTACAGGATCTTGTGCTAAGCGTCTGAGCAGCTCCAATTTTCCGACGACCATGAGCGTCGACGTGGCTGCAAGCCCTGTGTATGATGTAAAGACGGTGAGCGTTGTATGTTGCGTCTATGGTGGAGAGTTTAGCAGTTCGCGTGACCTTTGACTGTTTAGCGACACATCGGCCATTATCGAATATTTTTAAATGAGTGAATACGAACTTAAAGCGGCCATCGCGTATACTGCTGGGCTGCATAGAGAAGATACACCACAGGAAGCTAGACTGGCAGAAGAGCAGGTGGCCTTCACTGAAAGAAACAGCGCTTTAAGATGGAATGATATTTTTCACGATGTAATGGAGTTACAGGATGAAAAACAGCAAGCAACGACAACATATATTGGAGATTAGGATGCAGAGAGGCCTTGACCAATCTCTGAACGCACCAATTCAATTAATGAAGCTAGAGGTCTATGATGGATCCTGATCAATGAATGATCGCCAGCCTTCACTTTTATGAGTATGCGTGCGATCGGAATTTTTGGAAACACGATCTTGATAAAGAAATGAACATGCGGTTCTGCCTGGGAAGCGTTGCGAAGACCTGGCATGAGATGCGAGAAACAGAAGAGGCAGGACATATCTGGGCTTATTGAAGAACTTTCTAGTGACATTTTCTGAAAGCAAGTTTCAAAGTTCGGACCATGCAACAGCCTTGAAGTACCTCTCGGGTCCGGTTACGTTTTCGAGAAGTGGAAGCTACTGCATGCAGCTGACTGCACTCTCCGACACATGAGTTGTGTGCAGCGTGACAATGGAAGTTACTAAATGCATGCAGGACAATGTTCATCTGGGAGCACCACAAACGCCAGTGGAACAACTGAAGATTATGAAGTTGTTGTTTGTTCAAGAGCGACAGTTTTCGATGACGAAAGTGACCTTCGCTGAAATGATTGCAGCACCTGGATGGCGAGACACATTCAGCAAACCGGGCTCACCTACTGAAAACAACACCAGGCAGAAGCAGAAAAGGAAACCTTTACAAGGAAGTTCTGATGACCTCTTGTCCCAAATACGAGAAAAAAAATTTTCTGACTGACAGCGCCAAGCTAGTATGCGCGCCTGCAGAAATCATTGGGAAGGACTTGAAAGCTCTTGTTGACAGTGGAGCTTCAATCACTGTCATTAACAAGCGCGTGATCCCTAAGCTTAACCACTTGCCAATTCAAGCCGATCCTGGATATCCCAGAATGAAACCAATCATCATTGATCAATTGGGACTTTTTCACCTCATACTAAAAATGAAAGCCTCAGCACCTGGCATAGATGGAATCGCTCCCCAATTTCTCAAACAAACTGCCATTTATTGTTCAGTCATTTTGATCACAGCTCTTTTCACAGTCATTCCAAAATGCCTCATTGCCCAGTGACTGGAAGGCGGGGAAGGTGGTTCCTGTGCCTAAACCAGGTGACTCATGTAATCCTTCTAATTGCAGGCCTACCACTTTGACTAGTATTCCATGTAAGTTTCTCGAACACATAACCTCTTCTAACCTAATTATATTTCTCGAAGAAAATATCTCCTTTCATAACAGTCAGCATGGTTTTAGGAAACACTACTCATGCGAAACCCAACTACTCTTCACCAACGACTTATTTTCAGCATCTGACACTGGCTCCATTATCGATTGCATTTTCCTTGACTTTCAAAAAGCTTTGACACCGTCTCTCACCGTTTACTCCAACTAAAATTAAGCATGCTAAACATTGACTCAAACATATTACGATGGATTGAATGCTTCTTATCTAACAGAACCCAACATGTAAGAGCTAATGATCATAACTCACGCAATTGTTTCGTAACATCTGGTGTGCCGCGAGGTTGTGTCCTTGGACCCTTACTCTTTCTAATTTATATTAATGACCTTCCATCTAACATTACGCCAACAATCAGCCTATTTGCCAACGATTGTGTTATCTACCGCATAATAACTAACCCTCATGATTCATCACTACTTCAATCTGATCTTGACAAAATTACATCTTGGTGCTCGCTCTTTTCAGTGAAACTGAACATTAACAAATGTAAAATAATCAGCATCTCTCGAGGAAGTAGTGACTGCACTAGCCCTGTTTATTCAATTACTAATTTTCAGTTGTCATCTGTCAATACTTACAAATATCTAGTTGTTCACATAGATACCAATTTAACATGGAATAGTCATATCAATTATGTGATGAACAATGCTAACCGCGCCCTCGGCTTCTTGTGCCGTAACTTTTCATTAGCACCTGTTTCATTAAAACTTCTTCTTTACAAAACACTAGTCAGATCCAAACTCGAGTACGCCTCATCAATCTGGGATCCTCATTCTTGCTTACCGCTTAATGCACTAGAAGCCATCCAAAATCGCTCAGTTCGTTTTACTGTCGCTAATTATTCCCGTACTTCTAGTATCTCATCAATTAAAAGTTCTCTAGACCTTGCTACCCTTTCTAACCGGAGGAAGCAGGCCCGGCTATGTCTCTTCCACAAAATGTTTTTCATGAATCCTTAAATAAAACGCACATTGTTCACGCCACCTTCTTACGCTTCATCTCGCATCGACCATAACTTAAAGTTGATGTGCCATTCTGCCATACCAACATGTACTTCCACTCCTACGTGCCGAAGACTTCATCCGAATGGAACCACCTTCCTGCCTCCATCGCCAGCAACCCAACCCTGATCATGCATCATTCAAGACTACCATCTCTAACTTGTAACTACGCCTCTCTGTAACGCCGCAAATGGTATTTAGAGTATTTAAATAAATAAAAAATAAATAAATAAATAAATAAATAAATAAATTGGGAAGGACTTAAAAGCTCTTGTTGACAGTGGAGCGTCAACCACTGAGATTAACAAGGACGTGATCCCTAAGCTTAACTTAAGAAAAGATTATCCTGTCATTGTGTATGGATATGATGGAAGGAAACAACTGCATTGTGAAGGGGCAGAGATCTTTATTACGTGTCACGGCACGAGCACGACTGTAAAAGCATTGGCTCTTCACGGTGTGAAAGATCAACTTTTTCGTCCCGCCCGGTTATGCAGTTATGGAAGGATTACGTTTGAACCTGTATTGAGATGGGAAAGCTACCGCGCAAGATGACCGCCAGCTGCCTACCTTCGGAACAGTGGACGAAAACCTCCGCAAGCCCACTGCAGAAAAAGACGTCATTCGCGTATATACTGAAATACTTCATATAGGCGAATACGCAAAGGCAACGTCAAAGGTTCAAGTTCCATTTGAGCTCCGAGATACGACCGTAATGAAACTGAAGGTCTATAACATGTCGAGATAAAAGAAGGTGTGGCTGAAGGAAGAGTTACAGAAAATGTTTGATGCCGGCAGTATACGCCCTTCCTAATCTCCTTTTGCTTCGCCGATAACTCTCGAACCTAAAGAGGACCGAACATTTTGCCTCTGCACCGACTACAGACAGAAAAACAAGCAAACTGACCACTTTACATTTTGTATGCCACATATTGACGAAATAATAATGAAACCGGAGGCTGCAAAATGTCTTCTCGGCTCGACTTTTGCAAAGACTTCTGGAAAGTGCCTCTGCAAGAAGAAACAAAGTTCGCCGCGTACATAGGACATTTAACGTGTATGTGTATGAGTGCAATCGACTCCCATTTGCCTCGAAACATTCTCCAGCCTTGTTTCAAAAGATGACGAAATGTTTTTAAAGCCGCATTTCGGAATCTTGTGCAACCTTCACATTGACGACATCCTCGTGTACTCACGGTCAGAACAAGAGCACCCTGAACAACTTGAAAAAGTGTTACATGCTCTCAGTGACGCGGACTTCAAGATAAATGTAGAGAAGGGTGAGTTCCTTAAGTAAAAAGTTGTTTTCCTTGGAAGAGTTTTCGAAGGAACTACCCAGAGTACGAAACAGGAGTCCGTGCAAAGTATGAGGAAGCTTACAAAGCCACACAATATTCAATCATTTCAAGTTTTTTCTAGGGCTGCCAGGTCACTTGAGGGGTTTTATTAAAGCTTTCCCGAAGATGACAAACTGCTTGACGGAGTTCAAAGAGAAAGAAGTGCCTTTCATGTGCACCAAAATGTACGAAGGGGCTTATCAAGAACTTTTAAAACGCATTTCATTGGACATTGTTCTCACGTTACCGGACTCTTTACCTTTTAAGATAAATTCGGACGCTTCATTTAACGGATAGGGGCTGTTTGTATCAAAGAGACGTAAGTGCACGTCAAGCTCAGCATCTGAGGGTTAAGGATACCACACTTAAACCTTCAACCGTACTCAGGATTATTATTCAACATAGAAGTAGGCTCGTGCCGTTTTAATGGCTGCACGCTATTTCCGATCATACAACGACAGAAGAAAGTTTGCATTGTACACGGATCAGCAAGCACTAATGCGCACTTTGAATATGTCAGAGGCCAGAGGTAATTTGGCCCGATGCGTCAATGAACTTCAACAGTACGACGCTGACGTCTTCCGTCGTGCAGGTGGTCATCTCACAGACGCTGATGCCCTGCCTCAATTGGTAGTCTATGCCCTGCGTGGAATCGTAAACTTGAGATTAGAGGAAGGTTATGAAAGTCTTCACTTCAATGATGGCAAGTTCGTTCTGCCAGAGACACCGATTCCACAAGTGCTTCACTTGTACCACGATAGGTCGGAATCGGGTGGTGATGATGGATTATGGGGAACGTATAGCAAACTTCTTAAATGGTTCCCATAGAAAAACATGAAAAAGACATAGAAGATTATGCCAAGTCGTGCCACTTCTGTCAAGTGAACCAAGCCAAATACCGGCCTCGACCCGCCGAGCTCGTCTATCCAAGTTACTCAGACAAACCCTTTGAAGTTGCTGACGTGGGCTTCGCGGATTTAAAAAAAAGACAAGTCCTGGAGTTCGCAAGAGACTGCCTTTTCTGGTTGCAGTAGAGCAGTGCACCAGGTAGCGGCGCATTCTGTACGAGAAGACGCTAACAACGGTATGCATGACCTTGCTTGACCGAGCGATATTCTCGTGGCTGAATGTTGTGATATCAGACGACGGACCCTCATTATTAAGCAAGAAGCTTCAGCAATGGGCAGATAGCCGTGGTATTACGCTACGCCGTTGCACTCCATTTTCACCGCAGGCAAATGGAATGGTAAGGCGTTCAATTCTTGTTCATGTATCATCATGTATCATGTTGATGTTCATGAGGGATAGTTGTTAGTTGTTGCAAGCATGCGTTCCCTGTTGCTGTTGCCTTTTGGTGTACGATAGGCGCTCGTCTTGTCTAGCTCTTCTTGTGTATTTTGTGTGTTTTGCGCTTCCAAGGACCTTCATGTATCCATACGTGTAAGGCGGATGGAAATGCTGCCTAAGAACTGCTGCCACACAGCGCAACAGAACACACATGACGACTCGTGGTTGCTGCCCACATTTTGCTGCTTATGGCAACCGGGTAGAGACCATGCAGCGGACAACTCCGCAACCTATGTTAAACGAAAGCGGTGCTGACTTTCTTGCAGGCCTCAAGCCTGACTGAAACTTTGTAAACAGTCTAGTCTATGTATGTGTGTGGTTATCAGTGTATACATCATAATTATCACCAATCACCTGGGGTAGCACGTCAGCCTAATAGCCAGGGAAAGATCTCTAGCTTTTCATTATAACATTTCTCTCTCTCTTGTACCAACTAGTCCAAAGTAGCGCTTTATTGAACTGTTTGAACGCCGCAAAAGCAACCAGGAACAAAGCAGGTACCGAAAGGCGGTAAAGCTACACCGGTCGAATATTCAACTGAAAGGTGTTCTTCTGTGGAAGTGTCTACCGGGTAGCGACAGAAGAGTTATAGGACCTTCTAAGTCGTGAAAACTTTGCTACAGCAAGGTGCGCTAAAGCCCATACGCTATCTCAATTACGGAGAGCTAGAATTTGCAGCTAGAAGCAACGTTCTCTGGTATCACCACAGGAGAGCTGAAGAAAAAGAAGGGGGGGGGGGGTTATTGTCAGACGCAACAGTACAGTTCTTAGAGGGAGAGGAAAAAGAGAGAGTAAAATAAACAGTAATAGCGACCGTATTCGCTTCACGATTCTCAGTGTTGTTACATTCCTTTCTATCTCTCGTTGTTTCCCTCTCTCTCCCTCTCTCTGTTGATTTCTTTCTCGGTCTTTGTATCTTTTTCTCCGTCTCCCATTTTTTCTCTCTACGTCTCTATTTCTCTTTCTTTCTATTTCTTCCTTTCTCTCTCTCTCACCTTTCTGTCTCTCTGTGCTCTTTCTCTCGCGCATCCGAGTTATGGCATCCCACGCCGGACAAATTGGCGCAGCGGGAGAGCGCCCGCCGGGCGCACGGGTTGGGGGAGCAAAGCAGAAGATGAAGGTGACAAAGCCAGTGCGCGCCGGCTTAATGGTAAGTGTTTCTTGTCTACATCGCGACACGGACAGACTGCGGGCATAGCAGCGATGCTGCAAAAACCTGCCGCTCAAAATACCGCGTAATTCAATATCTTCAAGGTTTTACAGCAGAGATGTCATGCTCTAGGTTTTCCGTGTGCCGTAGCTAGAACACTGTCATCATCATGAACCGGTACGTGTTTAATCACCGCCCAAGCAATCTGTACAGATGGTTAACCAGAGAAGCTGAAACGGGCGGCCCCTCACAGCCGTGCATAGTACTGCTTAGGAAGTGCTGGGAAAGAGAGTGCTGAGAGGCTCAAAACTTAGCCTGGAGGCCTTTCTGAACGACTGTACTTAGAACACCCTTCTTGTAAGTGCTTTCTGTCTTTTATTTCTTACCTGTACGTGTGTGTCTTTTCTTTTTTCTCGCTCACTCTCGCTCTCCTTATACCCTCTTTCCGAACCAAAGTTTCCCACAGCAGTGCGGGGTAGCGAACCTTCAACCTTCCTTTTTCTTTCTCTCTATCTCTCTTGAGAACAAAAATTGTAAGTCATTAACTTGAATTATATTAGAGCAAATGATCATAGTGAAATTGGCTAAGCAGAAAAATACATAAAAAGTTGGGTCGTGTTAGTGTCAGTGTCACCGCAAACAGCGCAATGCCGACTAGACGACAATTTGTCGGCGCTTTTTGAAAACGCGCCGAGCTTCTGGAACATGCTTGCTTGCACGTGGGAGATTCTTGAAGGCGTTTTACTCAGTTTGATAACGCATTCGTAAGCGGCGTAGTGGTAAGAGCATCGGGTCAGGGCTGACCGCTCAACATTTGTGGCACGTATGGTCGTGTTCATCGGTGTTAAACGCTGTGCTGACGTCAACCGTGTTGTGTGTTTGCGTGCTTGCTTGTGTCATCCCTCAGACACATCGCCGATCCGGAGCCTATCTTACACGAGATATAACTACTCTTGGCATTTCTATGAGCGTGGACATTGCAGCCAATATAATTACGCAGGTCTTTAAGGGTGGTAATTGAAGGGGTAGCTTACTTAAGCTCCCACCGTACAGTTTTGTGCATCGTGACATCGTCATGATACGACCGTGACATCGTGATGATGTCCTAATACCTTTTTTGTATATATTTAGGGCACATGTTAATAATAAATTCAGTTGGAAGTTTGCGCCCGCCCGTGTCTGTTTCGTGCGTCGTCTTAGAAAATTTTGCGCAAGAAGTGTTGGTCATAATACCGCCATAAATTTTGGCGATCTGTGACGTCATGATGACGTCTATACGTAATGATGATCTTTGGCACCAGTCCTATTGGCACCGCCGTCGCGGGGCGCCGGTCAATTTTCGCGCTTGATGAGGCATCTACGGCTTTCACATTAAAAACAAGAGGTGAACCGGTACTAAGTACTCCATTTTCTAAGAGCCATATCCAGCTGACCTCAAAAATCGGTGTATTGCAGGAGAATGACAGATATGAACGTGCACTGCCGTTGAAGCCAATTAGTTCGAAAGACATACTTAATCCTTATCCTGCTCGACCAGCATATTTTGTCAACTCAGTCATGCGGCTTCCCGGTAACTACGACGCCGGACTTTGCCTTAAACTCGATACAGATGACGCATGAGAAACATTTTCTGCAGAACATTGCGTCCTTTAGCAAAGTGTCTTACTAGCTTCTTCCGTAATGAAAATTGTCTTTCTTTTTTTCTTGCACAATGCTATGAATTACACCAACAGGCTGGCGTCTCAAGCATTGAGAATCGCAGTGTCCGCTGCTGGTCACAAATTAGATACATTCGCGCAGTCACCGACAAAATATAGGAGGGCAGAAGCCAGTGTGTCGGCCACTATCCTGTATAAATATATTGTTTACAGATTGAAAGAATTATTCTTAACCCAGTAGTATATACATCACAGTGGCACGCACATGAGTGCAGTCGTCTACAGCAACACCAGGTCGTGCATTGCATGCATGCAGCGCGCTTGATGTAAACAAAACAAAAGAAAAAACAAAACTGTAACCTAAACGTGGTTAAGCCTCTCCGCGGGAATTTCTTTAAAAGGCAGACGTCAATCACGATCTATGGTGCAGGGGGATACTTTGTTAGCTTTGTAAAGTAAACCTTTTTTTTACTGTTTTTTATTATTTCAGGCCAAGTGTTTTAGCGTTTAAATCATGATGAGAAGTTGAAGCCGAGAACTGAAGTATCATTAGGAACCCTAACGCTAGCAACCCGCTGTCCCTCGCTTTTAATAGAATATGCGTGCCCTCTAATAATAATAATAATAATAATAATAATAATAATAATAATAATAATAATAATAATAATAATAATAATAATAATAATAATAATAATAATAACAACAACAACAAATAGGCAGGTCCCTCTCATTCTGGGAGACGATGCTATTTGAAGCAGTAGGCGATTAGTGGCCTATACCGAATTTTTTTATTGCTTTGACTCAAGCGCTGCGAGTTCGATCGACCTCTTAGAGCGTTTTCAGTAGTTGTGGATATATCGTGGGCAGGCCTGTGGCGAACAATGTTTTCGGCATGGTGGGGTTGTTACTTGCTGCGCTTGCTGAAGGCCTTCACGATCTAAAGAAAGCACCTGTTTGAGGACGAAACATTTTGGGGAGGGGGGGGGGGGAGGGAAGGGTCTCCTACGGTGCTCCCCTGCCCACCCCCCCCCCTCTTCACGCCCACTCTCACTACAGGAATGACCGTGCGCTTACCGGGCACGTCGACTACACTGACGCCCAAAGAACATCCTATGGTCCGATTGACTCCGGTACTCATTTTAGAGCACATATATCTAATATATCGAGATGGACTGCACGCTACGGAGTGATGAATTGTTTATGCATCGCCTTCATGGCCACGCGCTGCGGTGTTGGCCATCCCAATGCCTAATGCATAGGCGTTGGTGAGTGCAACCCACAACAATAGTGTACACTGAAGGGTAGCATGTATTCGATGAAGCGTCGATGGGACACAACTTCCTCAGGTTGGGTAAAATGAGTGCAATCAGGCATTCTTCAAATGCGTCCCGCAGTACAGTGCCCAGAAACTATCCCTTGAAGGCGTTTTACAAGTGTAACGACCGACCTATCTGTGGATGAAATAGATCTATAGGCCATCGATAGCACTTAGTGTCGCAGAAGGTCATGCAAGCGATACTGCACCTATTGAGATTCCCAGGCCTTTCTGAATGACTGCATTTTGAACGTCCTTCCTTTGAATGCTTCTTGCGGCAGAACTGTCAGTGAGACACCTGCGTCGTCCTTCCGAGTCGGTTCACGGACAGAAAAACCGCGTGATCGCTTTCGAGTGAGCAATGTCATCACATGCTGAACACATATCATGACGCTTTACGTCCCATTTTATCAAAATTTGTTAGTCCTCATCACGTCATCATAACGTCGCATGATGACGTCAACAATAGACATCATCGATGGGTCAATCGTCGGCTGATCTCCGAGGCTGTGCAGAAAACAAGGGGAGACGTAAGCCTTTCGTATGCCTTTTGTCACTGATGTGGAGTCAATGCGCGGCGTGGCAATGGTAGTGCATGAGAAGTATAGGTCGACCCCTCATTAGCGAGTTTTAGTGCTCTAGCAGTTGTGTCCCCGCGTTCTTGCGTTTTTTTGTGCACCTGCCTCTTTCTTGTGTTCCACAGCCGCTCCCAAAAAGAGTACAAAAGAAGGCAAGGCCTCGCGTACGCAAGCACCGTCGAGGCTCCGACACTAAAACTCTCTATGTGAGAACGTCTGAGCAGCAGCGCGCTGTTGAATAACGCCGACAAAAAGCAAAGACGGGAGTTCGCCCGTCAGCTGAGCTGGTCATCCACCTTCTCTGAGTGAAATGGCTGAAATATTTTTTCTTTATTTTTTTTTCAACTGTGTATGTGCGGTTCTTCTCGTTTCTATCTCCTCTCTCTTCTTCTCTCTCAATCACTCAATCTCTCAATCTTTGCAACCCCGATTTTCTCGGGCCTTTCGCGGTCTATTCGTGTTGTGCGCGTGCATACGTGTGTGTGTCATCGCCGAGGCACATCGCATGTCCGAAACCCATCTTGAAAGCTATAGAAACGCTCTTGGGATTTGAAGATGTTCCGGCATTGCAGTTATCATCAACCCACAATTCCTGATACACGACGTTGACGAGCTGTTCGCTCGAAACCGAGTGTAACATCGAAGCGCACATTTCCTATTTATTCAATAGTTTGCTCACTTATTTATGCTTTATAAATTGCCCCAACGCACTGCTAAGGGGACGCCGTTACAATGGGAAATGCGCGAAAAAGCATTGCAAGGTGAACACATGAGCTTGCAGCATAATTGTTACAAGCTCAACTATTACTGGGCATCCATTTTAACGCCCGAAATTGCCGAAAGTAAATTAGTGAGAACATAATTAGCGAATAATAGAGGGCCGCTGCAATTCTTTGCCAAGTAATCATCAGATGACCACAATCTAGGAGCCTTTTGAATCACACATCTTTTTCCGGAAAATCGTTCCAATCCGTCATGTATAAGCGGAGTTACAGGGACTTCTTTCATGTTCCCAGCGTTTTCTTCTTTCGTCCCGACGAGAATTTTGGAAGCTACAGTGGAAGGGATGACAAGCGAGCAGGAAGCTGCGTCAGCGTGCATCATGACATTGAGTATTTTAGACAAGCGTAGTTGGCCCACATGTACACGGGAGCCTATACCAGAGATCGGCAGCCTCTTCTGACAACAGTTCAAATTCAATATAGGCGAGCGATGACCACGTTCGAACTACTTGGAAAATCGAGAAAGCTATCATTTGGTTCGCCGATATCAGGAACTGTGCAGTAATGACCCACGACAGCTTCCGTGGCATTGTACTTGCCGCAAACTCCCGCCTGTGACGGTCAACGTCCGGAAGGGTGGCCCGGATATGGAGCACCCTATTTCCCGACGACGTATGCCAGGTAGTCGGAAACGTGAAGCTATTATAGACTACCGATATGCAAATGTCTGGAGAAGTAATGCAGTCATCGAACGAGGAGGCTGAAGAAGGAACATGCGACGAGACGAGCACATCCACTTAAGCGCAATAACCACGAGATATTGAAAGCAGCTTCAGTAGTGTTCTTGTGGCAGCTGTTACAGAAACTCCAAAGCCATTGCCCTCCAGTAAGGCTAGGGTCATGATTAGTGCACTCAGGTGTTAGATCATTTGATTGCTTTGCTACATACCACTCCACTGAATCCTGCTGAAGCGTCGTCTTCTTTTCTGATATCTGCGAAGTTTCGATCCGGCATTGTGCGAGGGCTGCATGCAACTCTCGTTACAGTGGCAGTGCTCGGCAACTGAGCCTGTATTTAGAAGAAAGAGCGGATGGTTTGCAGTACTATGTACTCTACTATCCGACAGCTGCGTGCAGTTGACCTTAATAATAGGCCTATGGAAGGTTCGTTGAAGCGCATGAGAACTGTCCACTGCAAATGGAGCCACTCAGTTAGATGCGCTATACGTTATCCTTATCCTGTTTTACCGCCACAGTTTCTCAACTCAATCATGCGGCTTCCCGCTATACTACGCCGTTGATATTCGTCTAAAACGCAATGCCGATGATGAATGAATAAACTTTGCAGTAAAGCATTGCATATTTTATTAAAGTGTCTTATTTGGTTCCCGAGAAAGAGAACCTTTCTTCCTCTTTTCTTGCACCGAGCTACGGATTACAGCAAGAGGCGGACCTCACTCGCATTTAGAAGAACAATGTCCGCTGCATGTGGTTAATTAAATATATTTAATAAGAGTCAGCGACACGTGCAAGAGTGGAGACGTAAGCGCGTCGCTACAATATTTTAACGGAATGTTTATTATTGAAAGATTCATATTAACCCATAGCCACGAACACAAATGTGGAACACACATCAATACAGAGGCATGCAAGACCAGGTTGCGAATTCAATACACCACGCTGGATATACTGGAAAAAATTACACCATCTCCCGCTAAAGGGGACCATGAGGCGATGCGAAGCCGGAGCACTTGCACGATCGCGTTCCCTTGGCGTTCGTTGGGCATGCTACCGACCTCGCGTCGTGAAACGCGAAGAGGGACGCTACGCGCGTCGTATCTTTCATCTAGCCTGGCCGTTAATTCTCACAGGGCGAGCGGGGAACGCGGTCGACAGGCGGGCGAGAGGGGGGCAGCGTGGGAGAGGAGAGAGAAGCGGAGGGGACGCGCATGCGCTCGAGCTCATCGCGGCGTTGCGCAGGAGAGAATTTCGGCATGTCTAGCCCGCGTTTCAGAGGAAGAGTGGAAAGGGGAGGGGAGAGGGGAAGTGGGTAGGGGATGGGGAGAGGGAAAGTGGAGAGGGAAGGGGAAGGGTGAGTGGAGAGGAGGTGTGTGGAGAGGGTATGCGCATGCGCAGTAAGGGTGGTCACGCCGCACACCCCCACCACCGGATTGAGCTCCGCCTTAAGATACTTCCCATCTAAAGGAAGCCTTCGTGGTTCAACTTATTCCAGGGCATTTCCTAAAAAGGCATATATTATTCACGATTTCTGGTGCAGTTTGCTACTTCGATATCTTTACAAGAGAAATTTTAAGATATTGATTTTAATGATCTTAGGGTAAGTGTTTCCGTTGCTGAAAGACGGGCTGAGATGTTGAAGACGAGAAGTGATGCAGTAGGAGGAACCCGACGACTACGAAACCATTGGCCTTTGTTTTTTCTGTAACATAAGTCCCCGCTATCGAAAGAAATCAATAAATTAAAAAATAAATTAATAAAGCGACCTAAGCAGTAAAAATGCGCCAGAAATTGTCCGGTGTCAATAGTGGCAGTCAATGCGAATAGATAGACGGTATCTCAACGGCACTCTGTCAACGTTGTGAAAACGCGTCTAGCGTCTTCGATACGTTTGCTTGCACTAGGGAAATTCTCCAAGGCGTTTTATTCAGTCTGACGAGGCATGCACCAGCGGCGTAGTGGTGAGGACATCGGACAGCGGTCCACAGTCTTGCCTCCGGAACATTTGTAACATTTTAAGCGGCGTCTTACGCAACAGAAAACAAAAACACGCGTCTCCACGATGTGAATCATGGCGAGTGGGCGAAGCTCTGGGTATCGTATGGGTGAGTAACCTTACGTTACCCGAGAGTTCCCTCTTGTAATGTAAATTGAGCGACATAAAGTGACGTATAATAAAAGAGTAGACGACAAAGCTAGGCCCCAAGGTCCATAATTTCTACGCTGAAGTCGTCGACTAGTATAAAGGGTTTGTTCTTGTAGGTGTTTTATGTTGTTCTGTCACATTTATGACTCATGATCGTCTATTGTAAACCTTTTTATTCACATTAGTGCACTGCACGGACTAGGGCCTGCCCGAGAAACCGGGCCCCGACCGGCCCGGCGCGTGGGCCGGGCCGGGTAAATAGTTGTCACGGCGGGCCCGGGCCGGGCTTTTCCTGAAGCTCCGGGCTTAGGGTAGCGCGCGGGATTCAGGTGGCGGGTACGGGTGGGGCCGGGCTTGGACTTTGCTCAGTTATTTAAGGGACACTAAAGTGAATCAATGAATCAGTGAGATTGATGAATTGTACTCTCAGAACTCCAGTGTCATTAGTTTCACCATCATAAGCTTATTAATAGAGGAGAAAATACAGATCAAACCTCCATTTTTAAATTTTGTGACCAGATATCCACGCGTGACATCACGGATTTCAAACTGCAATTGTCGTATTTTGGGGCCATTGGCTCAACGAAATTTCCTGAAACTTGGTACATTATGACTATGACTCCCTCAGAGGTTAATGTGCTTCATTTTTACGGATTAGAAACTGCTTAAGACCCAGCAGACGCCGCCAGAATCTATGACGTCACGGTGTTTGCTGCGCGAATTTCAAGGTGGCGACGCCACCCACGCTTTCTTTCTGTGCATTTTCTCGCTTACCAAGAGTCTTGTCGCGGCGAGCGTGGTGATTTCGGAATTGTAAAGTATTAGTTTACTGCTAATAGAAAAATCTTTTTTTTCCCTTTAGTGCCACTTTAAATTTGTTCCACATATGTTGAGCACAGGCATATGTCCGACATTTTATCTATAAAAACGCCTTTTTTGTGTGTGCAAGCTACTTGGAGAAGTTGCATGAGGGAAGAACACCAGATGACCAAAATATCTGCAGCCTCATAACCATATTGTAGTTTTGGGACGCAAAACCCCAGATATAAATTTTATGAGGGACAAATAGCGAACTTGTTTTACTTCTTGCATATGGGGCTCCTTGATGTTTCTGAAACAGGCGAGCTAAAAGTAAATGAACCAGGCGCTTATATAGTTAGCATCTCGCTATTCCGTGCTTTATTTGTATTCGTCATCATTTTATATTTCAAAGGCTATTCTTTAACCGCAGTAATAAAGATAATGTAATGAATTTATACCTATAACTTATCATCCCAAGAGTGATCACATAGCTCTAAAGCAAGGAAACGTTCTTGGAAGTTGCACCTCCCCACTAAAACGAAAGGTCTGCGTGGAGTCTCGTTACATAAAATCCCTATAAAGACATTATTTTGCCGTCACGGCTGCCAGTGCTCATGTGACGCGAGATGGACATGCACAGCCTGCTTTGTGTGCCCCCACTGTTGACGTCTGAGCTTTCGCCTTGTTCTGCTATATCATGGGGATTCAAACTCACCTCAGCTGACTGGCCGCATTCACGAAAATGTACTGCCGCAAGGGTCAGGACAGCGACGAAGGTAGGAACGGGGAAAGGGGGCGCAGGATAGGTTTTACAATATGACGCCTGCGAACGTTGCATTTCAAAGAAGACCTTTGCCATACCTCATATATGGGTGATTTCAGAAGGGTATCTGGCGGCAGGATTCCAACAACATATCGATACCTATCTCCAAAAGACTAAATCTGGACGCCGATTCGGAACTATGGAGTTTCGTTTCACGGCTATGTATCAACAGATGGTGACCGCATGGGGTGCCACACGAAAAAAAATGCTGTAGACCTGTCATACGTGTGTAGCCTAAGAACGTACTTATAGAGATATTTTTAAAACAATTGGACAAAGACAGTCGTGTGCGGGCCGCGGGACGCTGGCGAGAGGTCCGGGAGCCGCGTATTTGAGACCCCTGCGCTGTATAGCGTGGTAGCTACATGATACTGCCGCAACACCGTTGGAATGTGTAGGAATAGCATACGAGTATGTCCATTAAACATGGTGTGGGGCAAAGTATCTTCGCTAATTGACGAAATATCTGGGTTGAAAAAAGACAATTATGATTTCCGTGCCGGGTGATGTACGCCGGGCTTGGTACGCCGGACAAACATTTCGTAGCTTCTATGTTAGCAATGAGCACATCAAATAATGTCGCACTGTTTTGTAGGTTGCGGGAAGGGATGGTGGTATCATTTGATAACCCATTTGATTCAATTACGTGACATAGTTCAAACTGATTTTCTGGCGGTTTTGCAACGTCGATATTACTGCCAACGCCTCCAACGCAACCTAAGTATGTATTGAAGAATGCTAAGAAATTCGACTTGTTACCACTACGAGGGCGGTATAACACAACATAAACAAAACCATCACTTTTTACAGTCAATATTTCGTAATCATTGGTGACGCGATAAAACTTCTTGAACCAGGCGACATTTTACCGAATTTTGAGCCACCATCAAAACACGAGCTCCCTTTTTTGTTGGACGATTTGAAAAGAAGGTTGCATCGCCGGGTAATATAAAAACTTCAGATTCGTTCCTGTACAATGTTTCCGTCATCATAAGACAATGAGGTTCAGAGCTAAGAGCTCAAATAAGAGCAGTTATTTGGTCGTTCTTATTTCTTGCAGATTGTGTGTCAAAATTATTGAAGGACATGTCAGTCTTTTTTGTGGAAAACTATATGCGCCTTATTTTTCAGCGTCTCATGATCATTGTCTGTCACTCTTCTTTTTAGGTAACAATCGCTTCTTTAATGAACATTGAGATACTCTCATTACTGAGAGGTCCTGCACGTTGGCGATGACGTGACCTCGGCTGGCCACAGTTTTCCGCGCCTTGATGCGAGCATTGCCTACCCACAAAAGCTTCCGTTGCTTTTCTCTCTTTAGTGAGAGCGCTTGTGGAAACAGTCTCTTGATTGTCGGGTGTGAGGTGGGCATTAACGTACACATTGGCGCCTTGTGACTGAGTAAAGCCATGTGACTCGGTTGTTAGACGGGCTCTGCATGCTTTACGCAAAAACTCATCTCTCTTGATAAGAGAATAAAATCTCGCGATTATTTTGATGTTCTTTTTCGCAGCCACGCGGTGTACAGCGTCGATATCATCCTTGCTCATGGGGCCGCCAATTACATTCCTCATATTCTGAAGAAAGACGGTGCAGTCCTCACCCTTTTTACATTGCATACACTTTACCTCAACGTTGTTAATTCGCAAACGCTGTTCCATGTCAGCCAGTTTAGTAGCCAATTATTCATTACATTTCTGTGGAGACTTGTTTTCGGCTGTTGCGAGCTCATGCCTATTTTCATTTCTTCGGGAAAAGTGCCGATCGCAGAGGCACTTTCACGAAGCTGTTCAATTTCGGCTCGAAGCTGTTGCACTTCGCGTGACAGTTCAGCATTCGACGGCATCATGTAAAGGTAACTATACTACAGCACGTGAACTACTGGCAGCAGCAATAGCGAAAACAAAAGTAGGAGGAAGAACAGCGGTGCAAACAGTGCTAAACCAACCTGGGCAAAGGAAGAACGTTGCTCCGTGGATTTGACTTCCTGCTGCCACGACTGCCGCTTCCAAAATGTGGCTACACGAGCACATTGTTGAGCTTAAGTAGTGTCTCTGGTAGGTGTCCTCGCAGGCCGCGCTAGGCACAGAAGCTCGCTCCATGCGGCTGCAGCGACAAGATAGTGACGTTGCAAGATATTCCACGTAAACGGGTCGAGAAATATAGAGAATATTCCGATAGCCCAAACAGCCAATCCAGACAACCGTCAAAATCTGCAAAAATCAACAATGCGCAAAGGAAGAACGTTACTCAGTGGACTTGACTTCCTGCTGCCACGACTGTCGCTTTGCCGCGACAAACGCTACGTGGACTGCTTCTCTTTCTGAGGTGGCCCTATTCCTAAGCCGAGCTCAAACGGGCGAGGCATTGTCCGGCCGACAAATGCAAACTGCTCGAAGAGATCGCTTAAGAAAATAGACACACGCACACACGAAGCGCAAAAGTATGACATGTTGGAAAGGCTAATTGGTTCATAATTTGAGCAGGAAACTTTCAATTGCGCGAAGAAGACATAGCGTAAGGACATAGAAACATGCACTATATCATACATTGCATAACAATGTATGGTACACTATAGCAAGGGGTGTAAAAAAGAAGGGAGGGTGAGGAGAATGAAAAGGAGGAGGGAGTGTATAGCATAGTACAGCGGAGAATAGTAGAGGAGGGAGGCGAGTTGGAGGTTGGAGACACGCAGGTGGTCACATGGAGAGAAGGTTCCTTCATTCAGTGCTAAACCATGCCCATGCTCGCCTAGCTTTGTATCACTTTGCATTGCATTGCTGAGGCTTCGCATCTGCTCCGCTGTACATTGGCCTTTACGATGTTTAGTCACTTAAAGCGGCGCACAAATTGTAGAGTTACGCGATATCGGATCCAAAAGAGTTAGCTGCTAGCCTTCGTTCCTATAACATTACAATTTGTTGCTATCACATTCATTGCTTCGCATTTGCGGCGAAACTGTGATTTTTTAACTGCGGAGCAGCTAAAGGGACAGCCCTGTCTTTGTCTCATGCGTGGCTTTGGGGTCACGAAGGTCCCGCGTTTGATACACAAAAACCGAGCAGGCTGCACGTTTGGAACGTCAGCGTCGTCGAAGAGCTGATTCGTCTCTCCAAGCCTGCCAAGCGACAGCGAAACGCAAGCGTCGAGGTTTAGACACAGACATCACTCTGAGCCCTCTTCCCAACCCCTTACATCACACCCCATAGCTGGGTACTGAAACTGAAAAATTTCGGGGGAATCGGGCTGGATCCCCGCCAACCCCTTCCGCACCCCGGCTACTCCAGTGCCTGAACACCACCACCCCATCATTTCTCTAGTCATAGAATACAGTCCCGTAAATCGGCTAAGCTAGTAATTCCAGAAGAAACTGGCTGGTCTCAGCTATCATCGTCAACGCGAATAGCGTAACGGTGACTATCTCATGTTTTTGTGCTCTCATCATTGCGTTGGCTCAATCTGTACCTAAACAAGGCACGGCGCGGTGATAACAGTGCATCACTGACATGAATGATAGATCAAGACATGCATGTCATTTCCTGGAGAGCTGGAGAGCTGGAGAGCTGTGTTCAGCTGTCCTTATCAATGCGTCTAACCAAGATTTCTCATCGAGGCACCAGGTTAAACACTGTCCTCCATTGGAGCCACAGCCGTAACCGTTAAATTGTATGTTTATGCTATTCTACCTCGATTGTTGCTCAACTAAATCATGCTGCTTCTCGCTAACATTGCCGTGGACACTTCTCTAGAACTCGATACCGATGATGGATGAATGACCTTTTTCTCAAAACATTGCCTTTTTTTGCAAAATGTCTATTTAGGTTTCAATGGCAGTTATTTTAATCTTTCTTTGTGCACAGAACTACGGAATACAGCAAGCGTTGGACTTCACAAATATTAAGAATCGTAACGCCCGTTGCAGATGGCTGAATAAATGTATTCGCAAGAATCAGCCACAATGTACACGACTGCAGACGCAACCGCGTCGCATTCCTGCTTGACTAGATTGTATATACAATGACAGAAAATTTATTAACCTCTAGGTACGGATACCACAGTGACACACACATCGCTACGGACACATAATACAACGTGTCGTTCATTCAATACAACGCCTTCGGTATAAAGAAAACAAAAGAAACAACAGAACTCGATGCCATGCCTGGTTAAGCCTTTAAGGGCGTCCCAGCTATCAGGCAGCACGAATTCAAAACTGCGTTACGCAAAGCAAAACTAGTGTCTATTGTTCTCTTTCATCCTTTCGCACCCCATTTCCCCTTCCCCAGTACAGGGTGGCCTACCGGAGTTCTTGTTGGTTAACCTCCCTGTCTTTCCTCTACCTTTCTCTCTATCTTTCTCGTAGTACACTGGCGCAGCCACTACTATACTTTTCGTTCATGAAGTCTACATAAACAGTCATAATTATATTTGTAACTCGACAAGTACTCACCTAGTTAACAAAATGTCAATGAGGCATATGAGGACATGTTCAAGTGACATCCAAGTGTGTTATTTTCCACAACATACTACTAATTGCGCACGCATTCCTTCCGGTTGATAAATAAAGCCCGCGAAATTCTAAAAGTGATACGTTACAAGACTGTTGCGCGCATCAAAAAGCTGCGCTCTTAAACAGGCTCACTGTGTGGTAGCCAGTATGAAGTAGTAGTAGTAGCAGTAATAGCAGTAGTAGTAGAACTTTATTGTGTACAGAAACCAGACAAGCTGAAACCTTAGTGTTCCGCAGGGTATATGGGGGTGAAAAGTGTAGTCTGTCCGGCAGGGTGGTGCCGCTATTCCAAGGCCCCACTGGCACGAGCCATCCGTTCAGCTCTTTGGAAGATTCGTAGGTGATCTTTCAGGGCCGGGTTACACAGCAGCGCCTCCCATTCGCAACCTGTGCCATTTGTGTTGTGCTCTCTCCGTGCTCCGCACACTCCCACGTGATGTGAAAAAGTGCTGGTGTTGCTCCACACCACGGAGATAAGGTGGAGAGTGCGCAGAATTTCGTAAGTGTACGTGTGTAGTCTTCGTAGCACGGTCGCCTCCGCAGCGCTCAGTTTGCCATGTGGTGCAGGATAGATCTATCCATTTTTCCTATAGTATCTTAGAATAGTAGCGCAGCAAGGGTCTAGGCCAGTAGGGTCTTCTCTTGCAGAGTAGGTGGTGGCTTGGTGATGTGTAAAGCCGCGAGCCGTCTCGTACGCATGCCGGTTCCCAGTGACGCCCTCATGCCCCGGTGCCCAGGTCACAGTCTGGACGTATTTAACATGGGGATCCCATCTAGTCCCAAGAAATATTCCGAGCGCCTGTGCCCAAATTTTGCCCTTTAGATAGTTTCTGCAAGCCTTTTGTGAGTCGGGATTGATGGTTAATGGAGCGTTTCTCGTCCATCCCTCTTTTATTGCAAGGCCTATGGCGACCTCTTCTGCTTCTGTTGTCCAGGCACGATCTATTAAAGCACAGGCTGTAACTTTCGCTCTAGCGTCTGTGACTACAGACACAGCCTTCCTTGCATCGGTCTGATAAGGCGCAGCGCCAGTGAATTGCGCCGTGTTCATATATTCTGTCATTTTGTCAATGTACTCCGCCCTGGCCTTTCATCTCCCAGCATGCAGACTAGGATCCATGTTCTTTGGTGATAGTGTGTACCATTGCCTAAGTTGCTTTGGTACCTCTTTAGTTTCTTGATGTTTTGTAATACTGCATCGCGCCCTGGTTTTCTTAAGACTGCTCTGCCAGTTGGGGTCTGCAGAAGGCAATTTTCTCGTGCTTGTAGCTGTGCCTCAATTAGTCGTTCAATTGTGTTATGAAGACCAAGCGCCAATAGCTTGTCGTTTGAAGTATTCCGTGGTAACCTTAGGGTTGTCTTGTAGGCCATCATTATTCTTTGGTTTGCATTCTCTTTCTCTTCTCTTTTCATATTATGACACGTAAGGGACTATGTAATAGGAGTGATGACGATACTTTGACCAGTCGGAGGGTGTCTTGTTCTCTCATGCCCTTACAGTTGTATGTTATGCGCGAGACCATGCGTGAAATGTACTGTACCGCTGTTTTGAGTTTATTTAGTGTGTGCAGACATCTCTGATTAGCTTGCAGCCACGTACCTAATATTCTTATGATATCTTTCTCCGGAATGATATTAACGCGATAGCGTTAAAGAGCTCGCATCGCAGAAATTCCGCCGTCGGCGTCGGCGCCGGCACCGTTGGTTGTGAGCGAAAAATCATCATCTTGTCCGTGACCGAAAAATCGAGAAAGCTGCAAATAAAATAAATAATAAAAATGTTGGGTCCGAGTGAGAATCGAACCCAGGCCCGCTGCATGGCAAGCAGGTGTTCTACCACACAGCCACGCCTCTTTTTTTTTCTTTATTACTTACTTTTGCACCTCATACAATAATATTACAGTGCATAAACAGTACATACAGAGGTAAAGACCGGAATGGTTACATAGTGACTAGAATTCCTTTATACGGATACCGTGGGGAACGCACTGTTTTCTCTGTTGTAAACCTGAAACCATCGAACATGTCTTTCTGGATTGTTGGGAAGGGGTGTTCTTCTGGGACATTCTGCAGAGAACTATAAAAAAAGGTTTTCCGATTGATGCCATGGGATCAGGTTTTTACCAGTTAATGAAGAAGACGATGGAGCGCCTTATGATACTGTTATGCTGCTCGGCCTTCACAGTATTTGGAAAAAGTACATGGCAGTCCGCCATGCCGACATCAGTACACTGCCCATTCGTGAATATTTCCGCCAAATGATTACGAAGTTTATTGAAGAGTGTAAAACTAAAGACCCAATTCCAGAGTGGCTCGAACATCTTGAGCCACACAGCCACGCCTCTGCTTGGAGCTGCACTGAAAGTAACTTTGATGCTTCCCAAAAATACGTGTCCTGTATACAGGTGTCACAGTACTAGATGTAATATCGCAGTAATATTGCGTGGTACAAGCGTACATTGCCATCGGGCGTCACACCACGTCAATATCATAACGACTTGGTGGTTTAAAGACAGCCACCCATTACAAAAGGCACACACATTACTGCGCGTGTTCCCTTAAGACCCCGTAGTGGGTGCATCGCAGCTTCGAAAAAGGTTATCGCGCATAATTGCTCCTGGTTTAAAGCATGCTACCATTATATAAGGCACACACCCTATTGCGCGCATTCTGGTAAACACTCGTAGTGGTCGAAGTGCGCACTAGGGGCAGGATATTGCGATCGCCTTCAATTCTTAAAGGCAAAGCTTAAGCGTCCCCCAATTTTTTTCTTCTAACCTGACTTCCAGCTTTAGACTTGCGTCCGTCCTTTGTGTGTTTCTCTTTGTGAAGCGAATAAGTTCATACTTTTCCGCTGAGCATTGCAGTCTCCGTATCCTTGTATACTCTTCTATGGTTCTAGCTGCCTGTTGTGATCTACCTTCTTTCTCCGCTAGGCTGCACTTAGTCGTCCATACTGTGATGTCATCTGCATATATCGCATGTTGCAGGGCACCAGTCAATGCGAAGCACTTGTTTACCAAACGGAAACGCACTGATCTATCTATCTATCTATCTATCTATCTATCTATCTATCTATCTATCTATCTATCTATCTATCTATCTATCTATCTATCTATCTATCTATCTATCTATCTATCTATCTATCTATCTATCTATCTATCTATCTATCAAGCCACTAACGTTTTGCAGCTTTCATCATTTCGCTGACTCGCTCTATACCAAAACATAACATGAATGGTAGATCATGACACGCGTGTCATATGTACTACGTCTGCACATACATGAGAAGCAGCTGTCTTGATGTCATGCTGGCCTTTTAATTAACTTGCTACATACCACCCCTTGAGTCAAGCCGAAGCCTCGTGGTCTTTCGTTACATCCACGAAATTTTCATGAGTTAGGTAGCAGCGCCTTCGCGCAGAATAGGCGCATGTACAGCGGTGTCGCTGTATTCAGACGTTCTTACACTGACGATGCTGCGCAGCTCAAAACTCAGCAACCAAACGTGTGCTTAGAGGCAAGTGTGAATATTCTTTTGAAGTAGTATTTACACTTTTATGAAAAAGCTGTGCGCAGCTGTCCTTCACATTAAGGCTAGAAGCTTCTCCTGATAGCACTCTCATTGAAGCCATTTTACGGGAAACGGTATAGTTAATCCTTATCCTCTTCTACCGCCATAGTTTCACAGCTCAATCATGCGGCTTCCGGCTAACTACAGTGTTGATAAATGTATAAAACGCGATACCGATAACGCATGAACAAATTTCACAGCAAAGCAATGTCTCTTTTAGCAAAGTCCCTTACTGGGTCCCCTGAAAGTAAATATTTCGTCCTTTCTTCTTACTCAGCATTATGGATTACAGCAACAAGCGGACCTCTCTCGCATTGAGAATCACACTGTCCGCTACTGGTGGCTAATAATAGAAGAAGCAAAGACTGAGGAGGGGTCCTGACGTCATTCTCTGTAAATCCTCGGTGAAGCAGGAAGCCGGTCATATTGACTGAGCATATTCTCCACTCTTGTTTACGTGCGAACAGCGCCATAGAAGCCACGTCTCTCTCTCTGGCTCGAAAACCACGTGGTCTGCGCGGCGCCGTGGGAATCCGAAACCAATGGAATGGAACTCAACACGCTGCGCCACCGCGATGTTACTTCATTTTAGATGTGAAGCATCATATAGCAGAGTTCAATCCGGTGGTGGTGGTGGTGTGCGGCGTGACCACCTTTACTGCGCATGCGCAAACCCTCTCCACTTCCTCCCTCCCCTCTCCACTGTTGAGGCGCTGTTGAGTTTAATTTGGTTTTAGTGGTGTTTGACTTCGTGGAGAGCGTGCAGTCATCTGCGAATTATCTCATTTTGGCTTCACATTGGTTAGCTATATCATTAATGAAGAGCAAAAATAAAAGTGATGCCAGCACAGATGCCTGGGGAGCACCTGATAGTACGGGAATAATATCGGAGGTGTGTCCATCAAGTTGGACAAATCGGTAGCGGGCAGTTAAATAATTCGCGATCCATTTCGTGACAGGTCTATTGCCAATAAAACGTTCAAGTTTGTAGATCCACTTCGCGTGTGATACACGGTCTAACGCTCTGGAAAAGTCAAGGAAAATTATGTCAAGTTGAGACTGATTGTTGATACCCTGCGAAAGGTCACGTACAAATTCTACATGCTGCGTTACAGTGGATAATCCGTTTCTAAAGCCGTGGTGACGAGGACGGTTTGTTCATTATCCTGAACATATTGAGTTAGAAAATATGCTCAGGAATTTTACCGCATGTGCATGTTAGAGAGGTAGGCCGGTAGTTGTTCGGCGATTGTTTATCCCGTAATTTGTGCACGGGAATTACCTTGGCAATTTTCCAATCAGAAGGAACTTGACATTCTTCGATCGATTTGTGGTATATGAGAGAAATATATTTACAAGGCTCAGCGTAACGCTTCAAAAAATCATTGGGAATGTCATCCGGACCTCTTTTTTCTTTCCGTCAAAATTCTGAAGCAAAGATAGCATTCCTGCCTCAGAAATCAAGTCACGTTACACGATTTCAGTCACGTGAGTGCTGTGTGATTCTAGTCACGTGACTAGATGTTACGTGATTTTCGTCACGCGACTGTTATTACGTGATGATTCGCACTAGTGGTGCATAGCCTGAAGGGAGTGCGGAGCTCGACGGCCCTACTTGTTTCTGTTTAATTTTCTATTTGTTCCTTCTCTCTTTCTGTTTCTTTCATCTCTGTCTTTATTCTACGTCATTTTGTCGCTGTATATTTCTCTTCTTTTTCTTTCTCTATATACTTCTTTGTCTTTCTCGCTCTTTCTATCTTTCTCCTTCTTGCCCTTCTATCTTTCTCCCTCTCTCTATTTATCGATTCCTTTGTCTTTCTATCTATTTCTCTCTCTTTATATATGTCTCTATGTCACTTTCTCTTTCTCTTTTTTCCCTTTCTTTCTCTCTTTTTCTTTCTCTCTGTATGCTATGCTTTAGTTTCTCCTCTCCTCTTTCCTCATCACCCTCCCGTCTATGCTCCTCACACACACTTCCCTTTCCCGCGACCTTGCCATACTATATTATACATGTCTATGCTATGCTCTGCTAGCGTGCCCGGAAGGCCGAGTGGTTAGGACGCTCGCCTTCGGATCGTTGGTACGCGGGTTTGAATGCCGCCACCTGATCAAAATTTTTTTCGCCATTGATTTTCTCTTTCTTTAGAGCTTTCTTTTTGTCTCTCTATTTCTTTGTCTCTCTCTCTGCACTCGTTCTGTCCTCTCACCCATCAGGGTTATTACAGGTCACGCCGGCGGATTGGGCGCACGTGTTTTTGGAGCGAAGCATAAGTTAAAAAGGACGAAGCGAGCGCGTAGCGGTTCATGATGATGAGAATAATTGTTCGTACTACTCCGCGCAACGAAAAGCTTAAAGAGATCTGCTCTTAAGAAGCGCAGCGGCGTGACCATTGTGCAACATGTGACCTTGTATACGGTGCAAGTGGACGAATGACACTTGATCGCATTAGCTCTAATGTCGAGAGCCCACTGCTAGGAGCGAGCATCGTAAGCAAAACAGGAGAGGTTTCATACGCTCAAACGAGTTGTTACCGTAAGCATATAGAACACTAAACTATATCTAACATGTCCTGATTTCGTCTTGCGACGCACAAATATTTCGTCCGCAGTCACAAGCAGAAAAAAAATTGGCCGCGTATCTGCATGCGTCGCTGCAAATGTCGTCTAAAGACGATAGAAGAGGCGCTGCGTGAGATATGGACGCCATCTGGCAATACGTCGGGAAACATGAGTGCTGTGTTGCGGGCTGGTAGTCCCGGCGCAGCAGCAGGCGAAGACCGGCGGTGACCAACGCCACCGGCGGGGACGCCAGCCAGCCCGAACACGCGGTTTGGCGGGAAGCGCCGAAGCAGAAGGAACGTCCGCACTCAACGAGTGCTCTCCACACACTCTTTTATTTACACGTCGCCTGAGTAAAACAGGAATGCCAGAGCGGCACCCCATGGCATTCATACAGTGCAATGCGGAACCGAAACCGAAACACAACAATGAGCTCGTGCAGAGGGCACGGAGGAAGACAAGTTTCAGCGCAGTCGCATTTTCAGCGCAGCTTAAGAAACTAGGGTCTCTAGAATTACGTATCTATGTATTTTCTATTAAAGGAACACAGCACCTAATACTTACCTAGTGATGTTGCGCCTCAGATATGCGTAATGTTTGCGTTTTGATCAACAATGTACACAAGTATGAACCTAGTCATCCGTTCAAGGTGGCTGGCCCTTGGGCAAGTGGTTCAACTTTGGCCGGGTGGCTGAATCAAGGGACGTGCCGACAAACACAAAGACAGAAAGACAGACCAAAATTTAGGCGTTTAAGTTCCCCAAGAAAGACTATCGTCTTTAAAACTGCACAGGTGTCACTGACCTGCAAGGCGTTCATCTTGTACAGTGGTTCCGTTGTGTCATGTTGCCCGAGCATGATTTCGCTGAGCACTTCAACTCCTTCACCTGCTTCATCCACATTTGCCTAAGAAAGCTGGAAGGCGAAAACCGTATCCCCCTTCTCAGGCGATTGTATTGCATCCTCCTCCCGTCCCCCCCCCCCGAAATCTTTGCACATCCAACGCGGTCCTGCACTGCTTCCCTGATGGGAGGAACTGGACGCTGTCTGCACCTCACGAGGTTGTGCAGTGCCTCCGGGATCGGCCAAATCTTTGACTAAGCGACGATATCATCATGTGATGCGGTCAGCAATTTTGGCGATCTGTGACGTCATGACGACGTCATTGGTGACATCAACACATCGTGACGATATTTCGCATCCCACGTGTCGATGCCGACGGTAACTTTTCGAGTTTGATGAGGTATCCAAGGTTTTCCCCTTAATATACACATAACTTTAATGCGGCCACACGAAAAGACGTAACAGCCACAACTGAACAACTTGCGGGAGCACACACAGTTTTTCTCTTCTGAGGGCGAGAGTGTTCGAATCACACTGGCGCTCGGTTTAGTAGCGTCGACGGTGAGCGCAGGCGCAGAAGCGGCGCCGCACCGTGCCGCCACACCACCCCCTACGCAGAGAGGTGCCCTCAGGTTTGAAGAGCATTGGGAACACGCACCTGGCGTCCAAAACGCGTGATGTAGGGCACGGGCCGAGGCATTGGAGGCTGTTTTGAGTGATTTACGGGAGGCGCAAGAGTTGGTAGTTTCCTCGAAGAGGATGTATGATGGCTTCAGTCGGTCGATGGAGACGCGAAAATCCCTCCCGCTGATATGAAGGGTGAATGTTTTGTCGTCACGGCGGATGACTTTATAGGGTCCGGAGTAAGGTGGTTGAAACGGCGCACGTACAGTGTCGTCGCGCAGAAAGGCATGCGAGCACGTTGCCAAGTCCTTAAACACGAACGGTGTCGGCTTGGTGTGACGTGCTGCTGGTGACGGGCGCAGTGAGGCCATTGTGCGACGCAGCCGGGCGACAAAGTCTGTCGGGTCCGAGCTGGTGATTTCGGAAGTTGGAGCGGAGAGAAGTTCCCCAGGTAGGCGAAACGGCTCCCCGTAAACCAGTTCTGCGGGCGTTGCCTGGATGTGTGTTTGAAAGTGGCACGCAGACCAAGAGCGACAGCCGGGAGAGCCTCGAGCCAAGTTGAGTTAGGGTGGCACGTGATGGCTGCCTTGAGCTGTCGTTGAAACCGCTCAATCATCCCGTTGGCGCAGGGGTGGTAGCTGGTAGTCCGTGAGCGCTCGAACCCGGTGGAAAGCCCGAGGAGCCTGAAGAGTTGGGACTCGAATTGCCGTCCTTGATCGGTTGTGACGCGACGAGGAGTGCCGAAGCGGGAAATCCAGCCGGCGAAGAAGGCCGAGGCGACGTCATCTGCGGTAATCCTTTCGAGCGGCAATACTTCGAGCCATCGAGTGTACCGATCAATGGCGGTGAGGCAGTAGTGGTAAGGTCCGACCGGTGGAAGGGGGCCAATGATGTCGATGTGTACGTGTTGAAACCGTTGCGACGGCAGGGGGAATGCCCCGAGCGGTGATGTGACGTGCCGGGTGATTTTGGCGCGCTGACATGGAATGCACGTGCGTGCCCAGGTGCGGCAGTCCCGTTGCATTCAGGGCCAAACATAGCGGTCAGTCACAAGGCATGTAGAAGCGCGGATGCCGGGGTGACTGAGGTTGTGTAACTGGCTGAAAACGCTGCGGCGATGCGGCGAAGGGACATATGGTCTCACTCGTCCGGTGGATATGCCGCAGTCGAGAGTGTCCGTCGACCCACGGACGGCGACTTGTTGAAGTTGAAGAGAGGAGCTATTTTCGAGGAGCTGCTGGAGTTCGGCGTCCGCTTTGTGAGCGTTGGCGAGGGTGTAAGTCGTAACAGGTGGCAGCTCGACAGCAGAGACGCGCGAGAATGCGTCGGCGACCACGTTATCCTTTCCACTGATGTGTTGGATATCGGTGGTAAACTGGACGATAAAGGACAGTTGGTTCTGCTGCACCGGTGGAAGTTTTTCGCGTCGTTGGGAGAAGGCGTAAGTGATAGGTTTGTGGTCAGTGTAGATGGTGCAGTGCTGTGCCTCGAGAATATGGCGAAAGTGTTGGACCGCTTCGTAGATGGCGAGAAGCTCTCTGTAGTAGGCTGGCCATGTTGTCACCGCAGGGGTCGAAGTTTCATCGGTGATGCCTGTAGACGAGGGTGTTTTTGGTCTAGAGAGTTTCTTCGAAAAAAATGCCAACGGGCACCAGTCTTGACCCACGCGCTGCATCAGGGAGGCTCCGACGGCTGTGCTAGAGGCATCCGTGAAAAGGCCCAAGGGAGCCTCTGGCTTGGGATGCGAAAGTAGAGTGGCGTTGCAGAGGGCAGTTTTGCAGTCTTCGAACGCTTGGCTGAAAACTGATGTCCAAGTGACAGGATAATTGGCTCGTAGGCCAGCCAACGCATCATGAAGAGGGGCCTGATATGTGGCCGCTTTCGGCACGAAGCGCCTGTAAAAGTTGAGCATGCCCAGGAAACGGCGGAGGTCTTTCGCTGTGACAGGCCGCGCCTAGTTCTTAAGGGCTAGGATGCGGTCAGGCAAGAGTGTAGTCCCTTCTGAAGAAATTTGATAGCCAAGAAACGTGACGACGGGGGCGCCAAGCGTGCTCTTCTGAACGGTTATGAGTAAGCCGTGGTCGTCGAGACGTTGAAACAGTTGGCGAAGGTGTTCGCGGTGAGCCTTTTCGTTGGGGGAGAAGACCAGGATGTCGGCTAGGTAGACGAAACAGAAGTCTAGGCTGCGGACGACGTCGTCGATGAAGCGTTGGAAGGTTTGTCCCGCATTGCGGAGGTCGAAGCTCATGAATGGAAATTCGAATAAGCCGTAGGGCGTGATGATCGCGGTCTTCGGGACGTCATCTGGGTTCACGGGGATTTGTGTGTAGGCCTTTACCAAGTCAATAGTTGAGAATACGGTGCTGCCGTGTAAACGGTGGGCAAAATCCTGTATATGACGAACGGGGTACCTGTCTGGGATGGTACGGGCGTTGAGGGCGCGATAATCTCCACAGGGGCGCCAGCCATCGGTCTTCTTCCGCACCAAATGAAGCGGTGAGGCGTAAGGCCCTTCCGAGCGGTGGGCAGTACCCTCGCGGAGCATGGCTTCAAACTCTGCTTGGGCGATTCGAAGGCGGTCCGGAGCTAGGGGGCGGGCGCGGCAGGAGACCAGGGGGCCTGGATTAGTGCGGATGTAGTACACGGTTGAGTGGCCTACCTCTAGGGGACGCCCGCTAGGTCGTGTCAGGTAAGGAAATTCTGCGAGGATGGCGTGGTATGGCGATTTATCTTCAACGGCAAAAGCTTTAACGCTGGGCTGTTGGGTGGTCGTGCGTTGGCCCGGCGCGGAGAGGCCTGTTGTGGCGTCGATAAGTCGGTCATGCCGGCAGTCAGGTAAAAGATGGTAGTGCGCCAGGAAATCGGACCCGATGATTGGCTCTGCGATGTGATGATTAAGGAGCTCTGCGACGTCGCATGGGAATTCACGGCATAGGTTTTTGAGTTTTGAGGGTGATATTGAGGCGGAGCGCGCCGTATGTCTTAATGCTTGAATGGTTCGCCGCACGTCGTGCCGCACTTAGCTCGAACGACGTGCAAGGGCGCTTGTCGTGCAGGAAGGCTCGGGGAAAGCAGCAGATCTCAGAACCGCAGTCGATGAGGAACCTGCGCTTACTGACTTGGTCGGTGACAAAAATGCGACGGCCTCCAAGTTGGCAGCTCGCGGCCGTCTCTACGGGCTGCTGTTAAAGTTTCCCTGACGTCCAACTGAGCAGGGTGGTTGGCATTTCCGGGCTCTGTCACCGAAGCGACGATCGTAGTAGCAGCGGCCGTCGTCGTTTTCTTGCGATGAATCGGCGTTTCGGCTGCGGCTTTGGGGGCGTTTTCCGGGACGCAAGGTCGGGCGTTGATGCAGATGCCTTTGAATAGAATCCACCTAACGGGCTATTTCGTCGATACGGCTAGCGAGCTCGGAAGTGGGCTGTGGGACGCCGGCGGCGTGGACGAAAAGAGGTGGCTTCCACGAGTCGGTCGGGGATTTCGGCCAGCTGGTCCAGCGGCAGATTCGGCTGAACCTGGAGGATGGCCTGAGCATGAGAGGGTAAACGGTCAAGCCACATTATTCGGAGGAGGGAGTCGTCAACAGGCGTTGGGCCCGCGAGGGCACGCATAAAGCGCAGGAGCTGCGATGGCTTGCGGTCACCGAGCGCTTCTTGCTGAAGGAGTTGACGCACTTTCTCGTCTTCTGAAGGTGAAAGCCGCCGAATTAGTTCCCTCTTCAGGTGCATGCAGCAGTCGTCAACTGGAGGATTTGCGAGTACGTCGCGGCGCTCAGCTGCGTAGCGAGAGTCTAGGTGGGCGACAACGTAGTCGTAGCGCGTCCGGTCCTGGGTGATACGTGCCAGGGAAAACTGCGCCTCGACTTGTGCGAACCACACCTCAGGTGACTCTGCCCAAAAGGGTGGGAGCTTGACGGCGACGCGACAGACGTCCGTGTCGGCGGTGGCCGCTGGAGCAGAGCTTTGGGGGGTGTAGCCCGAGCGCGACTGTGCAGATTTGTCGGATGAGTGTGGTTCATTTCTGGTGCGCTGCTGCTGTTCGTGGAGTTGCTGCTCTTGGTTCTTGATTACCAGTTGTTGGGCCTGAAGTTGCTCTTGAGGATTTTGTACTTGTTGGCGAATAGGGGCGAGAGCTTCCTGGTCGGCCATGGTGGTGCGGTAAGTTCGTTATCGGGTCACCATATGTGGGTACACATACCTTTAATGCGTCCACACGAAAAGACGTAACAGCAACAACTGAACAACTTGCGGGAGCACACACAGTTTTTCTCTTCCCAGGGCGAGAGTGTTCGTATCACACTGGTGCTCGGTTTAGCAGCGTCGACGCTGCGCGCAGGCGCAGAAGCGGCGCCGCACCGTGCCGCCACACCCTCAATAAACCGGAACGAAACTCACGGAGACCGAAAGTGCTGGAACTGTGAAGTCCACAGAGAGACCATGTCGGAGCTTCGGATATGGAATAATGCGATGGAAGTTTTGAAACCGCAAGTTTAAGAACGAATGTCTAACCACTCCTAATTCTTTTTACACACCGACCCTATCGAGTGGGGAAAGGTAACGTGAGAAATGCAAAATAAGATTTATTCCCAACAAGCAGCTACTCGGACACAAAATATGTGCCGCATAGCTGTATGGACTCAGTTCTGTGGTTGCGAAGTTTAACCCATTTCACGACTCATGTGTGTTTGAGGGGTAATCTTAAAGGGAGTTGTACTTTACCTTACCCCGTACGCTTTGCGCATCGAGGGACTCAGCAAAATCAGTTGTCTTTCATGTTTTTTTGTTTTGTTTTAGGAGCTGACTCGCCAGGTTCTTAAGCTGAGGCGAAGTCCCACGCCGTACGCATAACCTTAGTTCCAGAGGTAACCGCTACAGGCGCAGCTCTAACGAAAGAGATGTCTTCCTCTTCTTCTTCGAGCGCCTTGATGATGTTATTAACGCAGGCAAAACCACATATAACATAGCCAACTGTAGCATGCGCACGCTCGCGTGAAAGAGAAGTCTTCTTGCTCTTGTTCTTCGAGTGAATTGATAATGATAATAACGCAGGCAAAACCACATATAGCATAGCCAACTGTAGCATACGGCGCTCGCTCCAATTCGGCAGTTTTATTCTTTCTTTCTTCCTCTTTTTTGTTTTTTGATCTCTCTGTCTTTGTTTGCCTTTTTTGTCTCTGTGTATTTCTATTTCTTTTTCTCGTTCCCTCTATTTCATTCTCTTTTCAGGTCTCTTCCTTGTTGCCTTTCTCTTCCTTGTTGCATTTCATTCTCTTCCTTGTTGCCTTTCTTTCTCACTCTCTATGTACTTCTCGCATCCTCCTCCTTTCTACCTCTTTCTCTGGTGCTCTATTTCTTTCTCTCTCTTCGTTTCATTTTCTCTCTTCCTCTCCTTCATTCTCTGTCTGCCTTTCGTTCTCTCTTTTGTTAAATACGTCATCGACAGTATTTAACATCACAGAAGGAGTCTGTACAAGCACTACTGCGCTTCGTGCGATGCTCAGGCCTTTTTGGACGACTGTATCGAGTGTTTTCTGTGTCTTTTTCGTCTGTGCGAGTGCAGTTTTTTTATCATTTTTAACACGAAAGTATTCCATGGCGGTGTCCACCAAGACTTCACTGACGATGTTTCCGTGAAAGAAATGACGTTGGTAAAATTCACACGAACAGAAGACAAACAAAAATTATGAGAAAAACTTGCGCTGCCTAGGATGACCTGGGAGTTGAACCCACGACACCTAGGTCGGTGGCGATAGGTCCCTGGCACTCTACCCACTTCGCTACCCAGACACATAGACGGGGCTGTACATACGCGCCTTACATACATTACTCATCGTCCCTTTCATAGTGACCCTGGTTGGCGGAGAGCGGGGTCGCCGTCTGTGATCGGGTGCAGTGAAGTACTGCAATAAGACACTTACAAGCGCCGACAGCTTCGGCAGTTTCAGCCTTCGGTGTGGCGAGAGACACGCCTGTGGAAAGCGGGACGCCTTGCCACGTTCACGGCTCAAGCTACGAACTCTGCCCCTCGCATTCGTGAGGCACTGTGTAGTCTACGCATGAGCACAGGCACAGGTTACACTGTTACGGCAGTGCGTACACCTTGGCGTTCCTCTCCTATACCTAATGATGACGCTTTTAACTAGTGCACAATAGGTGCCAGTGTTTATTATGTTTCTGTTGATGGCATCTTTGCGCAGTATTCGCCATATGATGTGCCCAGGTGTATGTTAACTACTTCAGCTACCAAAAAGGTTATTTCATGATCATGGATGTCGGTCGTCGCGATGCGCCATTAGGCGTCAACGTGGGTGCATCGAGGTCAAACGGGCTTAAGCTGCCAAACACCAATAGACATTGCGAGAGCTCTCATACATCAATGTACAATTACCAATCAAATAAACCCTTCTGAAGACTTGGTTTACATTCGTGCTATGCCGATTCCTATATCGAAGAGAGCAAACATGTTTTTTTTACATTCTGTTGAACTTGAGCAAGCCATAGCGTCACGCTAGTATCGAGACGGCTCACGAGACAAAGCAATGAGACAAATCTCATTGGTTTGTCTTGTTGTAAAAAGCAGCCCCGACGTTTCAAAATTCTCAAACGTGCCTCCAGCAACCACGACTCGGAGGCGCCAGGGTACGCGAATGCTACGAATGGAGTGCTGCATGTAGGGTATTCTTCGTTTAAAAACAAAAGGTGAATTACTCTCTGTGCTGAGCACAACCCTTAATAAGCGGTGTACTGCTGGATCCAACGCTCAGGACTCGTGAGTGCCACTTGGAGCCACTCATTTGGAAACGTTATGCTTAATCCTTGAGCACTTCTACCTCCATTCTTTCTCAAACCAAAGAAGCATCTTTGCGCTAACTACACCGTTGGCATTTGTCTAGAAGTTGATACCGATGATGTATGAAAAATGTTTCCGCCCAAACATCGCCTCCTTTAGGAAAGTGTCTTACTAGGTTCCCTAAAAAAAGAAATTTCTACGTTTATTTTTTCGGACAGAGGAACAGATAACAGCCAGAGTATCAAGTGTCACAATCTCCGCTACTGGTTCGTAATCAAATATATGCAGAATAGTCAGCGAGAACGTACAAAGTGCCGAAACCCGTCGCTGCGCTACCTAAATATAATGTTCATACTTTTAAGAAAGCTTATTAAGCCGTAGGCGCACATACCCACTATGGCACACACACCAACAAAGACTAATACAACTACAGCGTGTCGTTCATGCGATGGAGCAGTCTCGGCACATAAGAAAGTATTATGAACGGCACAACTTGACGCTATGCGTGGTTAAGACAGTACATGAGAATTATCTAAGAAGCAAAATTCCTTCACGACTTTTCCTGCAGGTGGGAAATTCAATTGCTTCTCCTGCATAAATTCAAGAGCAAGAGAGAGATCAAGAGGAAGGTCGGGAGGTTACAGAGATGTTAGAATTCGGTATGGCTGCCCCGAAATAAGGTGGCGAAGTAGGGGTCGAAAACAGGGCGTAGAGAGAGAGAAAGAGGCCGCAAGAACACAGAAAGAAAGGACCAGCACACACGGCAAGGCTGCTCTGATTACAGTCGGTGAGCAAGACCGGTCCATCGCAAGAAGCGCAGTAGCACTTGCAATGCCTTCTTCGGCATTGCGCCATGTCGTTGGCGTAGAAATCTCTCTTCCGACGGAGCTCGGTCATCTAACTTCTCGTGACGCATTGCAAAGGGGTAGTCACCGTGCACTCTATTGTGGGCAGTCGCAAGAGATATGTGCAATCGTTTTTTAATTGCTTCAATGGTCACGCGCTGCGGTGTTGGCCATCCCAATGCGGAATGCAGAGGCGTTGGTAAGCGCAATCCCCAACCATAACCTACACAGAAGGGTAGCGTCTATTCGGTGAAGCGTTGATGGGACATGTATTCTTAAGGTTGGGTCAAATGAGTGTAATCAGGCATTCTTCAAATGCGGCCGCAGTACAGTGCACAGAGACTATTCCTTGCAGGCATTTTACAAGTGGAACGACCTACCTACCTGTGTACGAAATAGTTCTATAAGCCATCAATAGTAATTATGTCGCAGAAGAAGGTCATGCAAGCGATACTGCTCTTATTGAGATTCCCAGGCCTTTCTGAATGACTCTATTTTAAACACCCTTCCTCTGTGTGCTTGTTGCAGCGGGGCTGTCAATGAGACATCTGCGCGGTCCGTCCAAGTCCGCCCACGGACAGAAAAACCACATGATCTCTTTGGAGTGAGCGATGACATCAAATAATGAACGCAGCATGACGCATGACGTCACATATTGTGAGAATTTGTTAGTCCTGATCACGTCGTCATGACGTTACTACATGACGTCCCATGATGACATCAGCAATGGACATCGCCGATGGGTCAAAGGTGGGCCGATCCTGGAGGCTGTGCAGAAAACAAGGAGAGCGGCATGCCTTTCGTACGGGTTTCATCACCTGTGTCGAGTCTAGGCGGCGCGTCGGCATGGTAGTGCGGGGTAAGTATAGCTCAAAATCTCATTAGGCAGTTTTAGTGCCCTAGCCGTTGGCTCCGTTCGTTCTTGCGTTGACTTCTGCACTTCGCCTCTTTTTACTGCTCCACAGCCACTAGCAAAAAGAGTACAAAAAAACGCAAGATTTTGCGTACGCAAGCAGCGCCGGGCCCCAGCGCTAAATCGCTGTGTGAGAACGTCTCAGAATAGAGCGCTTTTGAATAATGCTGACAAAAGCAGAGACGGGAGTGCGACCGTCACCTCAGCTGTTCATCCACCTTCACTGAGTAAAGTCGCTCAATTTTTTTTTCAGCTGTGTGCGTGTGGTTCTTCTCGTCTCTATCTCCTTCTCTCTTTGTCTCTCTCAATCCCTGCACCCTATTTCAGGGATCCGCTTTACCCCATACCGAACATTGAGGAACGGGTCGAAAGAGTAAGTGGCGCTAATTACATTTCGACACTTGACTTGGTAAGAGGATACTGGCAAGCGCCTTTGTGAGACAGTGCCAGCCGCTATGCAGCATTTATTTCTCCGGTGTGCACTTTTCGGCCTCTTGTGCTAAGCTTTGGACTTAAGAATGTACCATATAGCTTTTCGAAGTTAATGGATATTGTACTCAAAGACTTGCACGACTACGCAATCCCGTATCTAGAACATCTAGCCATCTTTTCGAAAACGAGGAAAGAACATGTAGTACACTTGAGAACTGTGTTGACAAGCTTGCGCGAGGCGGCACTCACCATAAAAGCCGAAAAATGCAGTTTTGGCTGTTCGCAGGTGACATTTCTGGGTCACGTGGTGGGGCGAGGGACCCGGAGTCCGTCCGAACTCAAGATGGGGCCTACTGCAGAGTTCCCGCGGCCTCAAAACAAGCGAGATATTCGCTACTTTCTGGGACTGGTGGCGATACATTCCCAGTTATTCTCAGAGAGAGACAAGTATCACTGATACGCATGGAACCTCGTGTTTTTTTATGAAATGCCTCCAACAATTATCGAACCGTGGTGTCCCCGCTTCTACCCAGAATGGGAACCTTATTCAAGCACGGCTCATACTAATGTGAATTGCAGTGGGTCGACAAATGTGCCCCATCTTTACCTTTTAGTGAAAGCTCGTGTGACCGCACGCGCTCATTCACGCACCTGTCCGTCTGGCCGACATGCGTCTTGCCGCAGGATAGCGAAAATTCATACACAACACCGGTGGCACATTTTGTGTACGACATGGCGTGCTTCTTGTCCCAACCACCTTTCCTGCTCCCATCAGATAGGATACGTGTGCATAGCTGAGACAGCTTCGGCGGCGCAGAAAAAACAATCGGCACGCCATGTCTGTTAGTACCCTTTTTTAGGTTGGATGCCACCCTTTGCACATACGGTATGACATCAGGTCTCACCGTTCTCCGCTCTTGCTCTATCCCAGAACCGTGGTCTTCACTCTTGAACTTCTTGAGCAGCGACTCGGCGACGGCGATAAGTAGCGTGTGAGGGAAACCAGCCAAGGACAGACGATTCGATTGGTTTTGAAAACTCTCCTACATAACGCGAGATCACGACCTTGCAATTGCAGATTCTAGGCAATGTTTAGCTATAGCCCTTTTCACAGCTTTGGAATGCGTCGACTCATATGGCAACATATCTTTTGTAGACCTAGGCGAATAAAGCCAACAGGCGTGCAACCTCTGCAGGGTAATGTTGAAGTCTAAAAACTGCGAAGAGCCACGAGTCGGCGAAAGGCCGCTAACACATTGTTAAGAACTGGCTATTATGTTGCGGTGGCTAGTTACTTTAAAGTAATCACAAAATCATCATCGTATCTAAAACTTTCAAAACCTCCCCCCCCCCAATTAAAATGCTGGTGCAACGCACGGTCAATAGAACATAAAAACAAATTGCACAACACCTTTTCGCCTTTTGTCGAGTACTTAAGGCCTCGGTTATCTGCTTTATGGAACTTGCGAACGCTGAAATAGATGCGCAGTAAAAGTTAGTTGATGGTTCCTTAGCGTAAGTAGCAGGACTTGCGCAGCTTTTTATACATGCGGGAAAGCGAAATACCGAGGCATCGTAGTTACATTGAGCCTCATTTCGAATTTTTTAAACTACGTAACCGTAAACGATAGCCGTGATGTTAAATGTCCGAGAAGACACTTCAGGAAGGCGTAGAGGGAATTCAAAGTATTAAATGCGAAGCATTTCTTAGCGATCCAAAGGTACTTTGACCGTTTCTATCTATCTATCTATCTATCTATCTATCTATCTATCTATCTATCTATCTATCTATCTATCTATCTATCTATCTATCTATCTATCTATCTATCTATCTATCTATCTATCTTAGCCGCCCTGCTTTGGGCTCCCTCACAGTGGTCTCGACTTGTCATTTACCACCATTGGCGTAGGGGGACATGAGTGTATGACGAAAACGACTAGCAGGTCATGACGTGAACATAATGAGTCTGTCGCGTACCTCATAAAACCCTTTTCGCTATTCATGCGTGGCACCTACCCGGATAACCCCTCACCGTGGTATACAAGTATGCGCCACAGGTGATACACAAGGACAGCGAAAATAGACCTTAAAAAATCACGGCAGATCCCACGCACTTTGGGAATCGATGTAATGCGAAGCAGCCGGCAGAGGGCTGCTACATCGCATGTTTCTCTTTGAGACAAGTGAAGTCATTCATACCATGGCATTTAGTTCACTGTATATCGCATGTTTGACATGCATGCATGCATGCATGTAATTTAGTCTTGTCACGCAATACCAATTTTGGTGTATATTAAGCGAGCGAAATGGCCGCGAGCGCACCATGAGCATGGCATGTAAATCATGTCATACATGACTTTCATGTCATGATTTTCATGGTCCCATGTGTCAGTTATGTTCGTCAAACAGAAATGTCTCATTATACCACTTTTGGTATGTATTCGTCTGTTTAAACAACCACGAGTGCCCCGACACCATGTAATGTAAATGATGCTGTGCATGACATGCTTTTCATGAGTTGCACATAAGGACCAGTCACTTGTGTTCGTGGTACACTATTGTCACGCCATAAATATTTTGGTATATATCAAATTAACGAAACGGCCGCAAGAGCCCAAGACCGTGACATGTATATCATGCTGTTCATAACATGCATATTATGATTTTCATGTTATGACCGGTCATTTGTGTTCGTAATACGACCATGTTATGTCATACCAATTTTGGTATACATCCCATTAACAAAACAGCCAGGATCGCTCAAAGTCGCAGAAGTTCGCTAAGAAATGCTTCGCATTAAAAAAAATCTTAACGCGGAAGCGTTAAAGGGACACTAAAGAGCAAAACGATTTATCTCGCATTAGTAAAGTAGTCTTCCACGATACCAAAAACACCACGCTTTCTGCGCGAAGACGCTTAATAAGCGAGAAAACGCGCACAAAGAAAATACAGGTGACGACGTCACCTAGGAATTCCAGCGCCATTCGCCGTGACGTCACTCATTTTTGACGGCGCCTGCTTGGGCCTACGTAATTCCTAATCGGTTAAATCGAAGTGCATTGTCCTCTGAGGGGGCCAGAGACTTGACATAACGAGTTTGTGGAAATTTCGTCGAGCCGGTGGCGCCAAAAAACGTTAAATGCTCTTTGAAGTCTTTTACGTCACGAATTACAAAGTTCGGCGCGAAATTTAAAAATGAAACTTTGAACTTGGTTTTCTTCTCTAATAATAAACCTATGGTGGTGAAATAAACTACACAAGAGTTCTCCGAGCACACTTTATCAACCTAAACCAATTCATTGCTTCTCTTTAGTGTCTCTTTAAGGAGCCAGTGTGGCAGAAAATCCGGTATTGGCTCTGACGGCGTTCCCTATGGGTAAACAACCCGATGAAAGCAAACTAAAAAAATTACACCATCTCCAGCTAAAGGGGACCATGAGGTGACGCGAAGCCGGAGCACTTGCACGATCGCGTTCCGTTGGCGTTCGTTGGGCATGCTACCGACCTCGCGTCGTGGAACGCGAAGAGGGACGCTACGCGCGTCGTATCTTCCATCTAGCCTGGCCGTTAATTCTCACAGGGCGAGCGGGGAACGCGGTCGACAGGCGGGCGAGAGGGGGGCAGCGTAGGAGAGGAGAAAGAAGAGAAGGGGACGCGCTTGCGCTCGAGCTCATCGCGGCGTTGCGCAGGAGAGAATTTCGGCATGTCTAGCCCGCGTTTCAGAGGAAGAGTAGAAAGGGGAGGGGATAGGGGTATCGGAGAGGGGGAGGGGAGAGGGAAAGTGGAGAGGGGGAGTGGAGAGGAGGTGTGTGGAGAGGGTATGCGCATGCGCAGTAAGGGTGGTCACGCCGCACACCACCACCACCACCACCACCACCGGATTGAGCTCCGCCTTAAGATACTTCGCATCTAAAAAAGAATTCGTTAGGTTTGCACTAAGTCGTGCAGAGCTTGGCAGAGCGAAGCACGGGCCCGTCGCCACTCGTACTCCCCGTCGACCGACACGTCTAGCCTCGAGATGCGCGGCTTGCTTTTCGGGAGCGCGCACTTTCTTGGGAGGCCCCATTGTTGCCTCGGCTCGATCGGGCGCAGCCAAACTGTGTAATGTAGAGCGGAGGCTGCGCGCGATGTCTCCGTCGGTGGGCGTGGCTTCGCCAGGTGGTGGGGTATCTGGTCGCGATGTTTGCTTCCTCTTTCTTGCTACCTTATTTTGTCTCTCTTTGAGCCCATGGCTTTAAAAGTGCCATGCGACGCCATGCGCGTCATCTCAATCGGTCGCTATGCGCGGCGGTCTCCAGCGCTGAGCGCGTGCTGTGTTCGGTGTTTGATAGGCAACGGCGCGGCGAGTTTTTTGTAGCACCACCGTCGTCTTTATGGATTCAACAACAGCTTTGCTATTAAAATCGGCAGATCCCACGAATTGTGGGAATCGGATTCAGGCGAAGGAGTCAGCGAGTAGCCGCCTATACTTCATATTATGGCTCTGAGCCAAGCGTTATGAGGTGGATCGACGTGTTTTTGTAAATGGAATATGCGCATCGCGGGCTTACCGAACTCTCGTCGAAAACCCGGTCGTTTAAAGGCTAACTCATGATCTGACGTTACGTCAGCACTCACGTTAGAACAAAGACGTCAGTTTTATTCGAAACGAAGCCTATGCTGCGGTGCGATGATGTGAATAGATAATAACAGCTGGCGAGTTTGCGAGCCTGCGCGCCCAAGCGGCTAAGCGGAGAGGCGAAGTGCGCATGCGCGGTACGCTGCGAAAGCCGGCGTGTTTACGGAATGATCCGCTCGCCCGCTTATTTTGTCTCCTCAGCGAAGCGTGCGTAGCGGACGAGCGTGCGAGCGTTTTTCAAGGTGGGGACCTCCAACACAAGCAGCGGGAGCATGTCGTCGGAGGAACATCCAATGAATCTAATGCAATCTAATAAAAATGCATTTTGCAATATTCTTTAACGCACTAGCGTCAGCTTTATTCGGCAGGTGATGAAGCAAAGCCTCTGCTCGATAGACAGTGACTTCAACCTAGTTCACCATGTGGCGCAGCAATACACTCCGCTGTAAAGCTTATTTTATTCAGGGGCTTCGCTCCGCTGAAACAAGCAGGGCGTCGCTCAGCTATCACTCTTCCTTTCGTGCTGCGATTCGGTGCCCTCTCCGCTCGCCCGCTCGCACCGCTGGCTCGCAAACCTGCCTAGCGACTACTCACTAATATCATTCGTTAGTGTACTCCTCTAGTGTCGAACAACGCTTGAATATGGCTTACTGAGTCAGGAGTATATATGTATGTTTAGTTGTGTAATAAAAGCAGAGCCAACACTGGAACGAACCACAACTGGCGTTAACCCGACATGACTATCCCATCAGAGTATATATGCAATGTTTATTACGTCGTTATAAAATTGTATAGCCAGCACTGGAACCGCAGTTGATGTTTTCACCGATATCACGTCGCATAAGATCTTAGTTTTCTAGTACTTATACTATTGCAAAGGTTCTTTTTTCAAAGCAGTTTCAAGACCTCGGGTGGCTCTGTGTAGAATACTTGACTGCAACGCAGAATGCCTAATATTATTCTTTGCATTCGACGGATGAACATGAACGCTGCCGATGGCGTACTTTCTTGACATTTTCGCGTTTGAATGACTAACGCCTGATATATATTTGTTGTATTTATTTCTTTATTTGAGGCCTCCTTCAGTTACACCAGATCTCCGCCTTCGATCACGCAACCTCCTTCCCTTTCTCCCTGTCACGATGCTCCACCTTTCCCACTGGTCACGTGACCTGTTTTAGCGACCAGTCAACCGTACCAACACAATGTTCGCATAGACAGCTTCGCTTTGAAACAGCAAGCAGTGAAAAGGCCGCTTATGCATTCGCCTTAAACGACTCGATCTAAGGCAAACGCCATCTTCTTCTTCGTTTTCTTCGCAGTCAATTGCACCGATTACCCTCCCCGAAAGCTTTTGCACTGGGGATCTTCGATTTTCGGACTTCTGGCAGTTCGCTGGCAGCCAGAGATAGCCAGAGGGTCAGCCAGCTAGTTCCCGTCGGGACAGAAGACAGCGTCCTGGTCACGTTTGTGGGAAGCCCGAGACAACCCAATGCTGCCCGAAGATTACAAAATCGAACGCTGGGACGCCAGCGTAAACGTAAATAAACGCTACCGCCGTGGCAGCAAACGAAACCTTGCGCCGCGTGCGCGTTGGTATTTTTTTTCTGCATTGCCCGCTTGAAAATATGTGGCTAGGTTTGCTGAAGAGCTGAAGTGATATTCTCGAGCATACGCATTTGGGATACGATCACGTACGTTCGCAAGATCATGCGCAACTCACCCCGTCCGAGAACAAAAGAGCCAGCTGGCGCATGGCACCACGAAAGCGATGCAAGGTGAGCTTCCGCGCCGCCAACGGCTTAACCAGCTCACGTCTGTTTAGTACATGCAACAGTCGCTGCACAACACGACGCGAAAATCTCGCAAAAGTGATCATGTCCCCAAAAGAGCTCGAGGATCTATCGCGTACTACAGCACACACGCGTTGACCAGCTTGCGTTTTGTCATAACTTGAGACATGCGGTGGTATCGGTACCACGAGTGCGCGTTATATCTAAATTAAACTTCCGTATGACGCGTCTTCGACTCGTTTTGGCAGATGTTGCCTGAGCCTCTTTCCCAGTCCTAAGTGGCATTCCAAAAATTTCATGTTGCTCAGCTTTTATTTGAGCTACTAGGTGATAACCGCACACATACTGCATGGTATTATTACTAAGAGGTGGAAAAAGATAAAGCGCACGATGAAATAAGCAACAAAAGAATGTATACATTTCTGAACTCATCTCCGTTTTTTCACATCGACGCGTCGTAGCATAACATAATTCGCAATGCCCACGAATTATAGGTGGCGCGCCGTGCTTTTCAAGATGGCGCCAGGAGGAGGGTCAACCCGTTTGTTAGCATAGGAACAGATAGTACGTGCGGACGTACGGCCCGTGCCGCTTTCACCGGATGAAGTCATGAGCTGTGCTGAATTGGATATGAGACTAAACTACTTTCCCAAACCATGGAAAGTGCTAAGTACTCGCCACCTAATTATTTGCTGTGGTGTGAAATGTTATATTCCAGCTCCGTTACCTTGCATAACGATGCTTTGCGAAATCGTGTGCGTGCTACATAAAACTGCATGAACTAAAATTGACGTATGAGCAGAACGGCACTCCGAGGTAGTATGTACCGAGCCAACGTTTATAGATACGTTGTACCGAGCCTGCCTTACGAATTTGCCGCAGTAGTAGGCCGCCAGCGAGTAGCGCCATCGATGCTGCACAGGACCACACGTTTAACGTGGTGATGGTTCGCAAACAGAATACGCCGTCGTCATTACTTGTGCAGTCGGGTTGCGGAGTTACGTCTTCAACGGAACACAAGCATTTAACTTCCCATTCAGTAGCGCTTGTGCCACAGCCGTGCTGTAACTCTAGCCGTGTGCAATTGACTTCACTCGCATGTTGCAGGCTCGATCAGCACGATCGAAACACGAATATGGAAAAGAATGCACACGTATCATTTTCGCAACGTCGAAGAAGTTAGCCGAGAGGCGTGGATTGTGCCTGTGACTGCACGTTCCAACGCTCTAACCATTTCGCTTCGCTGGTCGAGCTCGAGCGTGTTGACGGCATGCGGTGCTCCATAATATCCACAATAATTGATACATGCAATTTACAAGAGGAACTATGCTTTTATTTTGATCTCGCTCAAGGATATTATACATTAAATACAATCAAAGTGACTTACGAGCGTGAAAGAACAATAACGGAGGGGACGTGAAGTGCAACACGCTCCTCGTGAGTTAGCAGCTGATCGTTCACCGTCGCTGTCACTCTCGGTGCCTTCACAGTCTTCTACGTCCAATGCAAAATCCTCGTCGTCAGGATGGTTTCTTTCAACATCACTGCTGAAAGCAATCTGAAGAATTTATTCCGCCGAACAACTTCGACCACTCCGCGTCACCACGTTTACAATTACAGAGACGTCTGGGCCTGGGCACGGAGAACATTTCGCTCTCAGATCGGTCAACGAGCAAATCGCTTGCAGTGTGCTGCCACCTATCAACAAACGTACAAAAACAAGCGGCGCAGCGCTGGCTATGAAACCAACACACCAACACACCAACATTCTGGCGAAGGACGGCGTGGAAAGCGTTCGCTCCACGAAAGGCGTGAAGCAGACGCGTCCTCGAAAGACGCGAAAGGCGTGGAGCAGACGTCGCTCGCACGATTAGTAACAGCGCTTTGCTGACAAAGGATAGAGGCATATTTTAATGTATCGACAACTTGAGATCGCTCAGTGTTACAAGAGCACATCGCGAGCCGGCGCGACCTCCCGCGTACAGTGTTATGAGATTCATGCACTACAAGAAACACTGACCAAAGCTATATACAAGTAAAACAGGGTGAGCTTCAACTGAATATGTCAGACGATAACATTTAACTAACCTACGTGGCTACAGAAAGCCTCGCGAAGCTGATAGTATGCGTACGCTGTGGGCTAGCATTGAAAGTGCGAGTCGCCACGTATTTTCACGAAAACTTCGCGCCTCACAAGAACGAATCTGATTTCTCGTGTCACGGAGGGCCCGGTTTGTTCACTGATGCAGGAACATGCCAAGTCGTAGTGTTCCTTCCTTGCCAACGCGTTAACACTGCGGTTAGCACAGCCGAACAAGGGAGCGAGCCACTGCGTAGTGCTGCCATTTTGTCTTCTACTAACCCTCCTCGAGAGGATGCTCCTGAATTCCGCTTGGCGGCGCGACAGTCTATGGGCATTGCGAATACCATATCTCAAATAATGGCCCGCAGATCGAAGTACGCTCGCACGCCGTTCGCGACCAACGAGCATCACACAAAAAACAATGTCGCGATCGCTTTTATTAAATCAGTGAACTTTATCGACATCGAAGACCTATGGAAATAGTCAAGTTCTGACGGGGTTCACGCACGCAAACATACGACGGAGCGAAATAGCTAGTTCGTCTCAGCTAAATGTACATAAAGCAGACACGAAGCCACAATCGAATACTACTACGAAAAAATAAACTCATAAGGGGTCTCCATGCGTGCGTACGAACGTGTACATTACTTTTGGGACATGTGCACGACAGAGTTAGAACACGACAGTTCGCCGCGTTGTTCACGGAAGGAAAATTCACGGGACACACAAGAAAAGGAAGAAACATTAGCTCCAAATGCTCGCCGTCACTCGTAATCGCGCCATTTCGCACGGCGGAACGGCGCCGAGCGTAATGAAAAGCGAAGGTGTAGTGCGCAAGCGCACGCATTGGAATCCATCAAGTCCTCACAAAGATGGCGGCGAGCACGTACCGTCTCTTTTCGGAGTCTTCTAGCCCGAAATCTTCCAGATGCTTGCACGACTGAATTGTACTGGAAGCTTCTGGCAACCCTAGGGCTTCCCGCGGGTCGCCCGAGGAAAAAGAACACCAACCGGGGGGGGGGGTGAGGGTGTCGGAGCATCCCGAGTAAAACGAGAGCGCTCTGGCTGGCTCTGGCAGCCCGCGGGTAGCCAGAAGTGGAAAATTGAAGAGCCCCACTGCCTCCATCGGAGTCATTGCAAGCTTTGTGCATCTCATGTGTTATGCACAAGGATGTTTATACCATAACAGGTTTAAAACATAAACATGGGAGATTTGTGACATAAGTGAGCCTGCATTTTTACCAAAGTGTGAATGCATTGCAGTACTATGTATTACATTACGGGAGAGCTGGACAAGCTGTCTTTAACATACATGTCCCGTGGCGGCATCTGCCGCACTGCCATTGGAGCCACTTAACGGAAAAACGTACACTTATTGCTTATCATCTTCTACCGCCATAGTTTCACAACTCAGACATGCGGCTTTCCGCTAACTCTACCGTCGAGGAGGCATCTTTCGTTAAGCAGCTGGCGTCTTTTCGTTTTGCTTTAGAAACATCTGGCGTCTTTTCGTTTGGCTTTTAGAAAACATCTGGCGTCGTTCGTTGGTTTATTTCATCAATCAACGGCGTTTAGAACAAAATTTTTATTGTTTAATCACGCACAGGAGAAATCTCACCAGGCACTACCATGGAGGTAAAAATGGCTGCTAATGGGAATGAGAGACAGAAGAAGTCGGCTTTTAGCTAACACTTCTACTTCTACTAACGTTTCTTACTGGAACATGCCAATGGCTGCTAATGGGGAATGAGAGACAGAAGAATTCGGCTTTTAGTTAACGCGCACGCTGCGAATTTTTTATTGTTCAACAACGCACAGGAGAAATGTCCCACCGGCACCACCTTGGAGGTCAAGATCTGCTACTAGCGTTAAGACTGGTTACGCTCTACGACGGGGACGAACGGGTGCCGCTTTAAGGAGCTTCGCCCCTAAGACTGGGAGGGGCCCTGCCCTGACCTCATTCTCTGTGAAGCCTCGGTGAAGCCGGAAGTCTGTCAAATTGACTGCTCAGATTCTGCTCTCTTGTTTACATGCGAACAACGTAGTAGAAGGAACGTCTCTTTCCGGTTACAAAACCAAGTCGCGCGCGCCGTGGCGATGCGAAACCTACGGAACGGAAATCGACACGCAGGGCTACCAGGATACCGTTGGCAAAATCATTTCGTCCGAGTATTTTGCTCTTGAGCTGAAAGAAGTTGAATTCAACACTGTAAATTATACTATAATATCTTGTGTTTTTTTACGTTATGTCAAAATTAAGCTACTATATCGGACCAGCCAAGTTACTGTTGCGACGACCAAGGGCCTCCAGTTTGCATACCTTTTTTTTTTAAACGCGTTAGTTTCATGCTGCTGCTTTGTTTCCGTCTCTTCGGGCTTACAGTCAGCCTGTGATCTAGAAGCCACAATGAGGTAAACTCCGCGCTATCTCACGGCAATAAAGAAATGACCAGCAGCACTCGCGCTTCACGTACAGCCTCTAGCATTAATGCCTCATACTCGCGGCGTCCGTCCGTCCGTTGCCAGGAACTGTGCCAGCTGTGACCTCTCCACCTCACACTCTCTCAGCAATCACGTGATACCACAGCGGCGGCGTCCGCCCGTCCGTGCTCCCTCACACTCACTCAGTAATCGCGTGATGGCACAGCAGCATGCGCGGCAACGCTCCTTCGTCATCACCGGGACCAAGCCGACCGGTGATGACTCCACGGCAAGCGGTTCGGAGAGGCGCCGAAGAATATGGGTTCCCGCGATACCAAACGCCAGAAGAAAAATGAGTGAATGCGCATGCGGCGGGCTAACATATCACCGGGCTCCAGGGCCAGGGAAAAGGATAGTCGATTTGCCACAGGCTTTTGCCGAACACACTTTGGAATTTACAAAGTATCCTTCAATTTTTTAACTATATCGCGGGAAGGTCCACCGCAGGCAGTATCAGCGTCTTACAACGGCGATAATCTGCGAGACCGGCAGCAGTGTGCGCAGGCGCACAAAACAGCACTAGCGCAAGCGTCATCCGCCACACTGTGCTACTGCCGGTCTCGCAGATTATCGCCGTTGTAAGGCGCTGATACTGCGTGAGGTCGACGCTCGCGCCATATAGTTAAAGATGCTGGTGGCTGTACGCGTACATTCCGACATGGATATCCATAGCTAAACCATCGGCAGGTTGCGAGCTCTGTAGAGAAGCATTGGAACGCTGTAATGGGTCGTCCTCTCGAGTGCCTTCTAGTGGGTCGCCCTCTTCGCCTCTTCTCGGAGAGCACGCCCCTCGTGCTCGTGAGAGTCTGCGAGTCTGCGCTCCGTCGTGACTATCGTCGTTGTGCATCGTCGCCGTCATTCGCGCCGTCAATAAACGCCTTTACAAAGTGGTGGGGAGTGCTGTACCGTCACCACAACTTCGGTCTGCATTCGATGCCACTGGAGGTTCGATCCCGTAGCGTGCCGCAAGACGCCGCTCAGCAAACGCCGCCTCCTGCTCCGACTGCTTGTCCCAGTGTTCCCCGCATCCGCGACCTTCCTGTCTTCAACGGCGCGGATGACACCGACGTGGAGGACTGGCCCGCGATTTACGAACGGGTGAGTGTCCCCAATAAATGGGACGAAGCAGGCGAGTTGAGCAACTTGGTTTTATACCTCGCGGGGGTGACAGGCATGTGGTACAACAACCGCGCATCCGATTTCCCGACGTGGTTCGAGTTCGAGACCGCCATCGTCGACGTGTTTGGCCGCCCTGCCGTTCGTAAGCTGCAGGCCGAACAGCGTTTACGTGAACGAGCTCAGCATGGAGGTGAATCGTTCACGAGCTACATTGAAGACATCCTTGACTTGTGCAAGTAAGCCGACGCGAGCATGTCGGAGTCTCACAGTATCAGGAATGTTCTCAAAGGCATTGACAACGATGCCTTCACCATGCTGCTGGCCAAAAGCCCTCGCACAGTGTCAGAGGTCATCACGCTGTGCCAAAGCTACCAGCAGCTGCGCCGGCAGCGCTTGATGACCCGTCTACCGCCATCACGCGATGCTGATCTCGCGGGCTTGCCGGCGACTTCTGACCACTACACCTTGCTCGCCGAAATTCAGTCGTTCGTGCGTGAGGAAATTGCCCACCAGGTCTCTCTACTGGCTTTCGCTCCACCACAGCATGTTGGCCAGCCGCCAACTACACTTCAGCCTCCTCTCGGCCGAGCGATTCAGCAAGAAATAACGGAGGTCATTCCTGAATACCACCAGCCGCCTCCAGTGCCTGCGCCACTAAGCTACGCGCAAGCTGTCGCCAGGCCACCCCCAGCGATTCCTGTGACTGGCCCGCGAAGTTACGCCGAAGTCGTCGTCGGACCCCAGGCCTTCGACGCGGCTGGGCCACCTACAAACATCGACGTCGTCCCCAGGCCCCTACTGCTGCCCACAATGCACTCATATCACCAGCCGCCCCGTCCATCCCGTTCTGCGACATGAATGGGACCGCGAACCGCTGGCGCACTTCCGACAACCGCCCCATCTGCATTGCGTGCGGTTTCGCCGGTCACGACGCACGCTACTGCAATCGCATGCAACCGCCTCGGGTCGCATCAACCCTCACCAGCCGATCAAGCCGCCCTTATTATGACCAAGCGCCGCCTATGTCACCGACGTCCCGCCCCGCACATCTACCCGCCGTTCACCGTCTCCACGACCGCCGTTCACCGTCTCCACGACGCCGCTCACTGTCGCCGATGCGGCCACGTCCGGTCTCACGCGACCAGGAAAACTAGTCGTCGCAGTCCACGAAGCAAGGGCTGCGACGCTATCGAAATGCGAAAGACCTCATCGAAGCCCATTGAAAGTGATAGACGCGTTTGTGGACGGTGTTTGCGCATGGGGGGTGCCCTTATCGACACTGGAGCCGCCGTATCCGTTATGGACGCCAAACTTAGCCGATTACTGCGAAAAGTGACGACTCCACTTTCCGGGATCTCCCTCCGTACAGCCAGCGCCCAAATTATTCACCCCACAGCGGTGTGCACAGCTCGCGTCATTATTCAGGATGCTCTGTACGGCGTCAAATTGATCATGATTCCTGCCCGCTCTCCCGACGTCATCCTAGGATGGGATTTTCTCTCCCGCCACGACGCCGTAATTCATTGCGCACCTGCCGAAATAGAGCTGTCACCATTCTCTGATTTGAAGCCGGCAGAGAGTCCATCGGCTTCGGGCAAGGTACACCAAGATGCCTGCAAACTCGTCAACGGCAGTGTCAGTCAACTGCGCCAGTCTCTCCGACACCGTTGCACTCCTCTCGCCACCTG